>NC_041396.2:25850173-26150173 GCF_900747795.2 Erpetoichthys calabaricus | reverse complement strand
TCACCACCTAAGAGGTAATGTGTGGCGAGCATATTGACGTAAAAATGGCTGAGGTTGCATCATTTAGGTGGATGCTACACAATAGTGATGGTTAAAGTGGCTATGCAGCTGTGTTTGGTGGAAAGTACAAAACTTTCTCAAAACCTGGCAAGTTCTGATAAATAATATTTTATAATAAGCGTTTAAATTGAGGAAGTGGATTCTCTCCCCTCTTTTTCTATCTATCTATCTATCTATCTATCTATCTATCTATCTATCTATCTATCTATCTATCTATCTATCTATCTATCTATCTATCTATCTATCTATCTATCTATCTATCTATCTTATAGTGCCTTTCCTATCTATAATTCCACTGCTGTACACTTCCAGAATTTTAGGTTTCAAATTGTGTGTGTAAGTTTTACATGCTCTTCCATTGTGATACTTGTTTTTCCTTCTACACTCCATCTATCCATCCACTGCTGTTCCTCCATCCTTCCATTTTCTACTACATATCTGGGTCTGGGTCACTGTGGCAGCAGTCTAAGCAAAGATGCCCAGCTGCCTCCTTTGTAAGTAAATGCAAATGTAAATATAAATGTCTGCTTTTCCAACTACCTCCTCCAACTTCTCCCTGGGGGATACTGAGGCGTTCCCAGGCCTGTTAAGACACTAAATCTATCCATCTGGGTTTACTCCGAGTTCTCCTCCTGGTTGGACATTCTTGAAACATCTCCTCAGGGAAGCTTCCAGGAGTCATCCTAATCAGATATTCTTTCAATGTAGTGGAGCAGTGGATCTATGCTGAACTTCTCCCATATGCCTGCGTTCCTCATCCTGTCTCTAAGGTTTTGCCCAGACACTCTAAAAGGCTTCTTCCCACCACTTGTATCCGTAATTCTTTGAGTCACTACCAAATAATTTTACCCAGGTAATACGTTTGGGCAAAATCATAGACCAACCATTAAATGTAGAGTTTTGCCTTTTGGTCCATCTCTCTTTTAACTAAAACTGACCAACACAACGTCGAATTAACTGCTGACAGCACTCAGATCCATCTGTCGATTCTCTGTCTCTGTTTCCTGGAGAGCTGACTCTAACTTTTTTAGGCTGAGAACCATGACCACCGACTAGGACATGCTCATCCTTATCTGCACACCATGACATTGCTCTACTGAGGTCACCACCCAATGAAATCAACAGGATCACAGCATTTGCAAAAACAAGAGGTGCAATTTTTGAGGTGTACAAACTGGACCCTCTTCACACATTGGCCATGCCTTCCACATCTCAGAGTTGTTTATTTTCGCCTAAACAATAACTCAGCTGGCCCAGAATGAGTGAGTGTTGGTGTGAGTCCTGCTAGCTTGTCATCCAGGTCTGGTTTCTGGTGTTCTCACGGTACCAATAAGATGGGTTCTCTGCCCACCAGCCCAAATCGGATAAATGGCTTAGAAAATAGATGAATGTTAGATAGTTCCTTTCAGCTATGTTCTTCACTGGGGCTCTACGTTTATGCTCATGTGTAAAGTTTTGCATGCAGATCAATGACTGAGTGTCCCTATGGTAATGGATTTACTCTACTAATATTCCTCAATATGCTCCTTGCTCCGCACCTGTGCATGTTCATCAGGTTCTATCTTTATTTATTTACATATTTTTACTATTTTTAAAGTGCTTCAAACCAGTTTGGTTAAACTTGACTTGCATGTATGGAATTTTTTTGATTTTAATAAAATCTACTCTATATATATAAAATCCTAAACCTAAAAGTGCAATGATTTTATGTCATTTTTTTTGTCACACTTTAAATCGGGCTTATTTTAAAACCTACATATATATGTTTGGTATCATCCATCCATCCATTTTCCAACCCACTGAATCCGAACACAGGGTCACGGGGGTCTGCTGGAGCTAATCCCAGCCAACACAGGGCACAAGGCAGGAACCAATCCTGGGCAGGGTGCCAACCCACCGCAGGTGTTTGGTATCATTCTTTTGAAAATGTATCGAAATTTAATGAGATGTTGTTACATTTTCAGATTCTTATTTCGTTTTTTAAGTATAAACTAAAAAATATCAAGAACTCACGCCCCTCGAGATGAGACTTTGTGCCAAGAGATTTAACCATGCCTAAAATACAAAGAGTAGGACAGCTGCTGTACAGGCTTTTAAATGTTCGAAGCGCAGAGCAAGATGCAGAGTATGTGGCACGGCAGCAACAGCAATCCAGCAGCTGATCGAGCAAAGAGGGGGTAAAAAAAAACTGGTATTTGTTTCCCATTGTATCACCGTTTAAGAGGGGGTTTCGGAGGAGCGACCTCATCTCCTTAGTGTGTGTTCAGCCCACCCTCTTCACAACGTGATCGGCAGAGATGCGAAGTGGCTGGCGCGTAGCGCAGGCTGAGGGGGTTGGCAAGCGAAGCGAGCAGGGGGTGAACCCCCTAGTAAAATACGAAACAAAAAAAGAAAAAAAAAAGAAAAGCGCTTTGAGTAATGAAAAAAGAGTTATATAAATGTAAAGAATTATTATTAATATTATTATTATTATTTATTTTTGATATTGTTAGAGAATCAGCATAGAGTCACAAGCATGTTTTTGCGAATTATGAGGAAAGCCTGCACTAAAGTAGGAAACACACACAGAAACATGAAGGACAAGCAGAGACCACCACACTGATAGTGAGCAGGCTGGGGATTGAAGTCCAAAGCTGTGAGGCAACAGCTCCTACCCCTCTACTCCTTGGCCAACCCCAGAACCAAATTCTTGTCTTGTCTTGTTCTTGGAGGTCAGACTGGACTCACTGGAGGAAGCTGCTTATGATCCTGGACACTGACTCTCACCCCCTGTGTAAGGTTTTGGCTAAAGAAAAGATCACATTCAGTAACAAACTGAGACGACAGCATTGCTCTAAGGCGTGATGTGTGACGTTGCTTCTACCTCCGGCCATCACCCTCTGTAATGAATCACCCACACCAGCTGAGGTGGTCTTGTTCCTTGTTTGGTCAAGCAATCATCTTAATAGACAACACTATGTGTAATGTACTGTGCCAATGACGGATATTCTGTACTGTGAATTTTTAACTGAGAAATGCATGCAATTCTGATCATTTTACACTATGAGTTTGACTTATAGATGATTCTTCTTCTATGTGTTGTTAAGGTGTATTTCTACCTTGTTAGCATACTTAAGATTATTGTAATTCTTGTTATATGTATATTTCTGTCTTATATAATAATAATAACTTTATTTATATTGTACCTTATCATACATTTTCATGCAACTCAATGTGCTTTCCAGCGATTATTCAACAAAAACAAAGATATACCACATTTACTTAGATTATTATCATTAATTAATACTAGCGTGCTTCGCCCCCTGCTCGCTTTGCTCACCAACCCCCCAGCCTGCGCTAGGCACCAGCCGCTTTACGTCTCTGTCGCTTGCGTATGTGGATTTCACTTTCACCAAACAACAAATCTTTTAATTCTCGCGGATACGCCTCTTCATTGGGAAGAAACACTACTTTTCCCTGATGACAACATGAATTAGACGATATACAAGTCTCAAACTTAAAGTTTAAATCTGAACGATATATTCCATCTCTTTTCACTGTTCTGTTATTTCACCGAGTAATAATTTCCGTTTGTTTGAGCTAATGCGATCTTTACTATAAGTTTTTTAGACTTTCAGATTTTAGTATTTTCATTATCTCTAACCTGCTCTGCCTGCGTATCACGCCAACATTTTTGAACCTCTTTACGACGTTCTACTTTGTTATCTACTCTTTGTCATTTATTTCCGGCTCCGGGTGTGGTTAAATCTCTTGTGTTGCAGGACTTGAAAGTATCTCTCTGAAAAAGTCACGTCTCATCACAGGATTTTTTTTTATATAATACAGAAAATATGATAATTTCTAATCTATTCAAGTATGCTAAATACAAAATGAACCAGGTATTGTAAAGCAAAATGTAACCACTAAAGTGCAAAACAAACCTTCACCCTTATCGGAAAAAGATTTTCTAATTAAGGATGACAATAACCAGATCTAATTAATATATAAAAATAAATACATACAGTAGATATCTACACTTTACTTAGGCATATGTACATGTCAACCCATTGAGCAGAAACAGTTTGATGTTATTGAAATTAATGAAATGATACAAAAGCAAGTAAAACAGTCCGATAACGGTTTCAGTTGATTTAATGACCGTTACACTCCAAGCCAGAGGGTGGCGCTGTTGTCTAATGCCTTTTCTCTTCCCCTCTCTGCTGAAAGAACGACTGACAGCTATTCCAACACTGACGTCACTTCCAGTTTCTGCCCTCCTGAAGCCCCCCCTTCGAGCTTGCAAACGTTATATCCTCTAATGCCATCTTGGGGCAGTCTGAAGAAGGCTCTCCTCTGAACAAGACTGTTTTAATCTTTTTCTGTTTTTCTTTAGGCCAGGGGTCCTCAGTCACAGTCCTGGAGGGCCGCAGTGGCTGCAGGTTTTTGTTCTAACCCGGTTTCTTACCAATAATTTAATTTCATGGCTTGTTAGTGATTTAACTCTGCTATGTCAGGTCATTCTCATATCGTAGATTTTCTTCCCCTTTCTAAGGATATCATCCAAAAGATTTGAAGGCTAAAATGGATGAGTAATTCTCAGTCCTTCACTTTTTTCTCTTCACTTTCCTTCCAAGTATTTAATTAAACCCAATAGTGCATGATAAATACACATAGGTGTAAAGGGTAAACAAGCTGAATGGAGAAATGCTTCTCTCTTTTGTCATTTGCATGTTATTGCTAGGGCGGCATGGTGGTGCAGTGGGTAGCGCTGCTGCCTCGCAGTTGGGAGACCTGGGGACCTGGGTTCGCTTCCCAGGTCCTCCCTGTGTGGAGTTTGCATGTTCTCCCCGTGTCTGCATGGGTTTCCTCCAGGCGCTCCGGTTTCCTCCCACAGTCCAAAGACATGCTGGTTAGGTGGATCTGCGGTGGGTTGGCACCCTGCCCAGGATTGGTTCCTGCCTTGTGCCCTGTGTTGGCTGGGATTGGCTCCAGCAGACCCCCGTGACCCTGTGTTCGGATTCAGCAGGTTGGAAAATGGATGGATGGATGGATTGGCGATTCTAAATTGGCCCTAGTGTGTGCTTGGTGTGTGGGTGTGTATGTGTGTGTCCTGCGGTGGGTTGGCACCCTGCCCGGGATTGGTTCCTGCCTTGTGCCCTGTGTTGGCTAGGATTGGCTCCAGCAGACCCCCATGACCCTGTGTTCGGATTCAGCGGGTTGGATAATGGATGGATGGATGGATGAAATACAGCTGTTTAAGACTAAAATAAGCAATAAGGGTTCAAAATCTTAATGAGTGAGGCAACTAAAATGAAGCAGAAATGTTACTTGAGCAATAAGTGCTTCTTATTAGGTAACTGGGTTGGAGCAAAAACCTGCAGCCACTGCGGCCCTCCAGGACTGTGCTTGAGGACCCCTGCTTTAGGCCATAGTAATATATACGGGGATCACTACAGTGTGCTCTTTTTGAAGTGTTCTTGCGTCTTCTTAATCTATCTATCTATCTATCTATCTATCTATCTATCTATCTATCTATCTATCTATCTATCTATCTATCTATCTATCTATCTATCTATCTATCTATTATAGGGGGCGAGTGAGAAGGCAGAGCACTGTTTAATTCCAAAGAAAAGCGAAAATTAACTTAACAGTCACAAGATAGCACCATTAACACAACCCAGGGAATATCCTCTTTTTGTTCTCTGGTACTACAGGTCTGGAGTCGTTCCTGACATTCGGGCTTTAAGGTCCAAAATGAGACACCATCTTCCAGGGACGTCTCCCTTTTTATATCTACTGGACTGGAATGGCTGGGCTTCTCTGGCTCAAGGGGTGGTTTCTAGGACTGTGAAGGAAAAAAGGAGATAAGGCTGTTATTGACAGTACCCTCTCTCATTCCGCAGTGGTACCACATACATTAGGTGAGCCTGGAAGGTGACCCTCTGGCATGCATGAGTGACAATATCTATTTTGTCTGTATTTGAATTTCTCACTTCAAACCTTTCGGTCGTGCTGATTTAGCAAAAAAGAGCATTGTGAGTCAGAATGATAAGCTTTTTACATACAGTCAGTGGACTTTTCAGATGTGTACTTACATTTTACTTATTTTAATGTTATTGGTTTCACTTTAGCTACTGCAAAAATGCATCTATTACTCATTTACTCTTCTGTAACAAGACCTTAACTAACACTTCTTTGGGTCTTCATTACAGTTCCAAAGCATCAGTAAAGTGTTTATTCACCTCTGCAATATGACCTGCTAACAAAACGTCACTTTGAAGGGTCTGATGTGGCTTCACTCAGGTTCATCTCTCTTGATATTACATATTTAATATAAGACCTGTAGAATCTTTCATATTAACAAGTCATTTTACCGGCATGTCAGTACTCCACACTGCACAGAAATGAATAACTGATTTACTGGTGTTTTATAAATGTCATGAAGACCATAAGAAGCTTTTGTTAAGGTCTTGTTATATAAGAGGAAATGAGTAATGGATGCATTTTAGAAGTACGTAAACTGAAGTATTACCTCTTTATTATATGTATTAATTTTAGCTATTCGTTTAGAAAGCAGACAGTATCTGACCAAAAAATAGGCTGGAATACCTGACTGGAACATCAGGCAGTTCTTTGTGCATTCTTTACTTTTTTATTAATCTTATGTCAGAAGCTTCCTTTAAACCTGACAAAAGAGTCTGAACAGAGATCTACAAGATACCATTCAGGAGCTGAAACAAGACACGCCATCCCTGCAGTTCAAAAGAGGATTCAAAACAATACACGGGAAATTTGATTAAAGACTCACAACTTTTTCTATATGGAGTTGAAACATTCTCAGTGCATCCGTGTGTCTTCACCAGCGTCTACAAGCAAATACATTTGTGGCTGTAAATGGGTATGAGTGAGAGCGAATGTGTTAATAGATGTGCCCTGTGATGCATGCGGAGTGGTGGCTCTGAGGCTAGGGATCTGCGCCAGCGGTTGGGTGGTTGCCGGTTCAAATCCCATAAATGCCAGAAGAGACTCTGGGCCCTTGAGCAAGACCCCTCGTCTTGGGTGTGATGTCAATCTGCATCCAGCCCTGCAAGCAGGTCCTCAAAATTACAGGAAACACTTTGGGGCCGGTGGCATGATTGGCACTCCAGCCATCGTAAAAAAACTCACAATATTCCAGTGTGGTTTATTGTGTGATGGGTGCGGCAACGTGCTATCAGCTCATACTCCCAATCTCCTCCTCATAATGCACTAACATCCTCCTACCGAGTGATTGTTCCTGTTTAAAACCTGATGCTCTGGTGATTAATAAATGCCTTAAAATGAGAGCTTGGTCAGAGGGAGAGGGAAATCAGTTACTGCAACACAGCATTGACTCTCCCCGTCACTGATGAAGATATGTGTTTGTTTTTTTTAAGATTGGCCCATGTTACAGTGTATGAAAGTGGACATATTGACTTTCCTAAACTGGAACTCTTGTAACAAAAACAAACTTTGCAGAACACTTTGTTTCTTACAAAGGAAATGAAGAGATTGTAAGATATAGTCACACATCAGCAATGTCTTACTGATAAAGTAAAAGCATGACACAGGAAATATTAATAAAAATAAATTAAAGACAAATGTCCATTCAAATCTCTTTTTATGACTCACAATTAAGTATTAGTAGAGAAATGATTGTGTTGAGGGTTCATGATTTATTTTTATTATATACTAGCCAACCCGCGGCGTAGCATACACCGCATAATCACGCCACTTTTTTAATGATTTTTAAGCACAAGGTAAAAAATGAACATTTGAAAAATCCGTAATTTAATAAACCATCAAGAAAAGTAACATTGCAACAATGCACGCTACGAACTAACATACAATCATCGTTCAGTACGCACTGCCTGCTCATGTGCCCGCCAATGCTTTTGTCTCTGCTACAGTCCACATGCACTTCTGAGCCACATTGTGTTTTCATTGTTCTTTGCGGTTCCGGCTGCTTTTCTATATATAATCCACCAAGTCACCCAACCATGGTAGTAGCGCGTGGGGTGTGTACAAAGGGCAGGGATGTAATCACTTACTGGGAATTCCTCGTTCGTGGGGAACAATTGCAAGCCCCAGTCTCCATCACAAATGGGGTTCAATGGCTTACCCACGCCTGTCGGTGCTGGGTAGACACACGTTGATCCATTCAGTGTAGCGTGTGTGCAGTACCAGACATCCAAGGGCATCACAGACCTGTTAATGCTCAATCTCACCTGGCTGAAAGCCACCTGTCCCTCTAAGAAGTTGGACGCCGACCAGTTGGCGATCGCGTAACTATTTAGCAGTAGGGGTCTCATTCGTTTTCGGAATTAACCAGACAAATCGCTCCACCAACTAAGAACGGCCCTGCACCACCACCCAGAGAATCGAGAAAGAGCTATCAATCTGTCAATCCTCTCCGTGTCCGGGCCGGGTGAGGTGTCCCGTGTTGAGTCAAATTAAGCAAAATTTGTGTGTGGTGAGTTGTTGCGTCTGGGCACATGAGCAGGCACTGTGAATGCCTTGAGAGCATGGGTGGACGCGTGCCAGGGAATAATGAGTATCTATATATCTTCTTAGATATTGAAAGCGTCTGATGCGGTGTTTGGTGAATTGTTGCAGTTTGTGAGTTAGCATTTGTGATGGTTTTACACTCCAGTAAATTGCGGTGAATGCTGGTAACAGTCAGGCGGGCAGGCGGGCGGGCAGGCGTTCTCGTTCCATGCTCTTAGAGTTGGTGGGCGTGTCTCTGTATTGGTTCGAGTTGTTGGCCGGTGCTCTGTCGTTTGTCTCCCATGGTCGGACGACTTGGTGGATTATATATTGAAATGCAGCCGAAACCGAAAAGAATAATGAAAAGTCAACGTGGCTCAGTGGTGCATGTGTACTGTAGCAGAGACGAAAGTGAATTGGTGAGTTGTTGTGTCTGGGCACATGAGCAGGCACTGTGAATGCCTTGAGAGCGTGGGTGGATGCATGCTCGAGTTGGTGGGCGTGAGTAGGTGGGCTGGGCTTTCTGAGTTGACTGACATGGCTATTTTTTGCGTATCCCATGGTTGTCTTCCGGCAGTGTGAATGCCTCGAGATACAGGGTGTTCTTGTTTGGTGAGTTGTTGCAGTTTGTGAGTGCATACAGTGATTCACATCTGCGACAAACATGATTTTTCTTAGATGGTCCTGTCGCGTCCACCCTCGCACTCGAAGCATACACACTGCCTGGTCATGTGTCCACTCGCAAGAGCAACTGACAGAGACCCGCCCACCAACTCTAAGACCATGGGATACCCCTCGCAAATTGTTTTACACGCTGCATACAGCGATTCACATCCGTGACAAACAAACTGTTTTACACACTGCATACAGTGATTCACATCCGCGACAAACTTGCCTCTTCTTAGATGGTCCTGCCGCGTCCACCTTCGTTCTCGAAGCATACACACCGCCTGGTCATGTGCCCACTCGCAAGAGCAACTCACGGAGACCCGCCCACCAACAGTTTGCGATGGTGGACGTGGTCGTGCATCATAACCGAAAAGAATAATGAAAAGTCAACGTGGCACAGAGGTGCATGTGGAGTGTAGCAGAGACAAACGTGAATGATGCCCTGTGTTGTGAGTTGCTGCGTCCGAGTTGGCGGGTGTGGCTCTGCGAGTTGTCGTCGTATCCAATGGTCTTAGAGTTGGTGAGCGTGGCTCCATCCTGCGTGCTTCCATGGGTGTCTTGCTTGCGCTAGCGGCGGCTTAGTGAATTATATATATAGATATCTTTCTAAGTGCTTCTTCATAGTGAAAATATCCCCTGCTAATTATTTTTAATATCTATCTATCTATCTATCTATCTATCTATCTATCTATCTATCTATCTATCTATCTATCTATCTATCTATCTATCTATCTATCTATTGTATAGTGCCTTTCATATCTATCTATCTATCTATCTATCTATCTATCTATCTATCTATCTATCTATCTATCTATCTATCTATCTATCTATCTATCTATCTATCTATCTATCTATCTATCTATCTATCAAATTTTTAGATCAAGCTCATCTTAATCATCATAATCACATTTTCCACAATATGCTCAATGCATTTTCTTATCTTTGGTATGTGATATGTTTGCCATGTCTGGTGCCATTAGCTCGTTGTCCAGCTGCTCAGGCAGACCCTTAGCTCCTGTATTGCTCTTTACACTCTTCAGTTTGGCTCAGCTCTGTGCATGTGCAACCTGAAGATTTCATTTCTGCTTTTAAGAGCCCTTTAAGTGACCCATTGGTTAATCTTTAGGGTATGTGAACTTGCACATCTCACTATTTTGGAGTAGTCATCACTATTACCATGAATCAAGTAGATTACTTACAAGGGGGGCCAAAAAATAATGAGAATTGTTTTTCTGGAGGCTGGAGGGGCATTAGTTCTGACATCTGCCACAAGGTGCGTGTACTGCATGACTGCCCTCTGCATCATTTGGCCAAGCGGCGTCCTTGCGGAAAAGTCTGTAAGGTTAGTGTCATTTTTTTTCTTGAGACTCTGTTACAGTCTTCGTGGATTTTGTGATGGCAGACTTACGTGTTTGCATGAAGTTCTGTTTCCTTTTGGGGAGAACAGCATTTGAAGCTGTCAGTAGCTGTCAGTACCAACTGAGATCCCAAGCTATTTCATTGTGTGATGGATGCAGCAATTCGCTGTACCTGTACCTGCTTCCCAACCTGACCTGTAGACTCATCATTATCGACATCTAGGCAGCCTATGTAAGCTAATAGAAAGCTAATAGAATGTAAGGTTCTAAAGCCTGATGTGTGGAGTACAATGCAAGGGAGTTTGTCTCATCGTGGGTTGTGTTTAGCCATGTTAAATTTGCAAATGAAAGCTTATCTCAATTTATTTATACCAGCAAACCTGTATAAATGTGTCAAGTCGGCTACAAACTGTTGATATAAAGCTTTGAGAATGTTTCAAAAGTGAATTATTGTCTTTGAAGATTAGCGGTTTATAAAGTTGTTTTTTTTAATAGTTTCTGATTAAAACGTTTGGACGCCTTACCGTCCCACTCTCCTTCTCGACCACTCAAATCTACGTATCTATAGTGTCTTTCTTATCTATAGTTCCACTGCTGTAGACTTCTAGAATTCTATGTTTCAAGTTATGTGTGTAAGTTTTACATGTTCTTCCATTGTGTACTTGTTTTTCCTTCCACACTCCACCTATCTATCCACTTCTGTTCCTCCATCCTTCCATTTTCTGCTACATATCTGGGTCTGGGTCACTGTGGTAGCAGTCTAAGCAAAGATGCCCAGCTGCCTCCTTTGTAAGTAAATGTAAATGTCTCTTTTTCCAACTACGTCCTCCAAATTCTTCCCGGGGAATACTGAGGCATTCCCAGGCCTGTTAAGACACAGAATCTATCCACGTGTCCTGGGTTTACTCTGAGTTCTCCTCCTACTTGGACATTCTTGAAACGTGTCTCAAGAGAAGCTTTCAGGAGTCATCCTAATCAGATATCCTTTCAATGTAGCGGAGCAGTGGGTCTACACTGAGCTTCTCCCATATGCCTGCATTCCTCATCCTGTCTCTAAGGTTTTGCCCAGACACTCTATAAGGCTTCTTCCCACCACTTGTATCTGTAATTCATTTGGTCACTACCCAAAGCCCGTGGTAATAAGTTTGGGCAAAACCATAGAGCAAACATTAAATGTAGAGCTTTGCCTTTTGGCCTATCTCTTGTTTCACTAAAACTGACCAGCACAACGTTGACATAACTGCTGACGACACTCCGATCCATCTGTCGATTCTCTGTCCCTGTTTCCTGGAGAGCTGACTCTAACTTTTTCCAGCTGAGAACCATGACCACCAACTCGGACATGCTCATCCTTATTTCTACCACTTCTAACCCTAACCCTAAGCCTAACCCTAAGCCTATTCCTAACACTCGGCCGCACACCACCCCATTGCTCAACTGAGGTCACCACCCAATGAAATCAACAGGATCATAGCATTTGCAAAAACAAGAGGTGCGATTTTTGAGGTGTACAAACTGGACCCTCTCCACTCATCCACCCATCTCAGAGTTGTTTATTTTGGATTAAACAATAACTCAGCTGGCCCAGAATGAGTGAGTGTTGGTGTGAGTCCTGCTAGCCTGTCATCCAGAACAGTTTCTGGTGTTCTCACGGTGCCAATAAGATGGGTTCTCTGCCCACCACCCCGAACTGGATAAATGACTTAGAAAATGGATGAATGTTAGATAGTTCCTTTCATGTATATTCTTCACTGGGGCTCTCTTTGCTTACATTTGTGTTAATGTGTAAAGTTTTGCATGCAGATTAATGACTGAGTGTCCCTATTGTAATGGATTTACTCTTCAAATATTCCTCAATATGTTGCTTGCTGCGTACCTGTGCATGTTCATCAGGTTCAACATACACAATTAAGTTTCCTGCTTGTCTTCATTTTTTTGCAAATTACAATCACAAATGAGACTGATTACAAGGGTTTGATTCCTGATAAATTGTTAAGGCTGTCATCCCTGCTGTAGGTGTTACCCAGTTAATTGCTGTTTTTAACCACAAGATGATTTTTCTTTTGCAGGTGTTACATAATTTTTATTGAATGTGAAAATGAGATGAGAAGACAGACTAATCAATAGGAGCTGGAAAATCCAATTGGGTGGACCACAGGAAGGCCAGATCTTTGGTCATTTGTTGGTCTGAACTCTGAAAGGACAAACTCCGACTCCATTGCCATGTTTTTACATTCGGTTTGTTGTGATTATGGAGTTTTACTTGTAACACCTATCATTCTCAGACTGGTGTGACCGGATTCTCCCAGATCCCCTACGGGGTGGGGTGGGATGGGCTGAGTGAACCATCCAATTCTTGGTGAACAGTGCTTTGCAACTGTAGGAAGATGTGATCAACCTATGAGGCTGTGCCAAGTACTTTTGGAACTTTCCTGACACCTCCTGCATAAAACCCAAAAAGAGCTCCATCAATTTATGTCTTCCTCCCTATGATCATGTGATGTCTGCATAATAAATGTTTCATAGCAACAAGATATTAATAGGAGGAACCAGGGGCAAATAGTGTATGAAAGGAACTGCTAAGGGAAGTCATCCAGACAATCCCAGACAAGAAGGACCAGGGGCGGGGAACAGCTCTCATCAGACTATAAAATCCATGAGGGCTGGTGTTGATAGCAGTAAAGTGTGACATGGTGTGATTGCATCTACACATTTGAGGCCATGGTCCACACCCAGGAAATGAATGGAAAAGAAAGGTATAGCTGGCCCAAAAAAAGACGATTAGGTACCTTACAGTCTTCATCATCAATATACTGACCAAAGACTTCATGCAATACGCAGTTTTGCAAAATGGTATAATGAACTGTATGGTGAGGTGAAGAATAAAATTGTATGAGTTGTAGGAGGAGGAAAGGTGTCCAAGCCGAGAAGGAGGACGGTTTCATACCTAGATGAAGTTGGCCCAGCTGGACTAATATGTTGTTGGGATTAGCGGAAACCTGGAGTTGGGATCAGTTCCATCCCCCATATGTCAGGTGGCAGTGATCCAAATGTGGCAGCCCAGTCAGGACACCTGTAGGGGTGCTTGGGAATTGGAGTCCAGAAGTTCAACCCTGTTGGGATTCCTGAGTGCCAATAGAGTGTGCTGTCAGGTGGAGTACCTCCCTACTTTCTATATGGCCCAGAAGTGCTTCCAGGAAGACACAGTGTGGCGCCAGAAACATTCCCATATCCGGCTTGAAAAGAAGCCCACCGCCTCACAAAGGAAGAGTTAGAGTCGAGAGGCAGTGGACAACACTCAACTGGAGGCAGAAGGAGAGAAGAAAGCTTAATTGTTTGTATGGTTTTGGAGCTGCATTTCATTATTTTGCTAATTGTTGGATTAAAGAATCCATTATTTGAACCCTTGAGTGTGTGGGGTTTTATTGGGTCTGGGGTTTGGGGCTCAGTGGTGTCCCCTACTGGTTACAGAATACTCCATCCATCCATTTTCCAACCCACTGAATCCGAACACAGGTCACGGGGGTCTGCTGGAGCCAATCCGAGCCAACACAGGGTGCAAGGCAGGAACCAATCCCGGGCAGGGTGCCAGCCCACTGCAGTACCTCTTCACTTTCTACATACTACATTGTGTTGTAGATTTAAATTTCAATGGATAAATGAGTCATATTTGTCCATCGATCTACAGTCAGTAACCCATAATGACAAAGAGAAAGCATGTCTTCAGAAAGGTTTACAAATTTATTAAAAAACAAAAACTGAAATCAATCATTTTTATTTTATTTTTTAATTTTTTTTTTCCCTTATCTAATGGAAGTGATCCAGTCAATCCCAGACAAGAAGGACTAGAGGCGGGGCTCAGACTCTTTGTGGCACAGCTCTCATTAGACTATGAAATCCATCAGGGCTGGTGTTGATAGCAGTAAAGTGTGACGTGGTGTGATTCCATCTCCACAAACTGTCCACTGAATTCAGTTTCCTGCAGGTGGACTCTAATCAAGTCCTGGAAACATCTCAAGAAGAATTAAAGCAAACAGGATACACCCGAGCACTTGGAGTGCCACAGCAAAGGTTCTGAATACTCATATGAATGAGAGATTTCAGTTGTGCATTTTTAATAAATTGGGAAATCTTACTGAAAACATATTGTTACTTTGTTATTATGGGTTATTGAGTGTATATCGATTGGGAAATTTGGCACAATTATCCATTTAAAATTAAATCTGCAGCACAATAAAGTGTGCAGAAAGTGAAGGGGTCTTTCTGAATCGATTGTACATGCGTCATCACCGAGTGTGTTTGTTTGACTTTAGTTTATGAAGAACTAGTTGTCCCCCGCGGCTCCCCCTGCATAGTAGTGAAACAGGACAACCTCCATCCATCCATTATCCAACCCGCTATATCCTAACTACAGGGTCACGGGGGTCTGCTGGAGCCAATCCCAGCCAACACAGGGCGTAACACAGGAAACAAACCCCAGGCAGGGTGCCAGCCCACCGCAGCAGGACAACTTAAAAAAAATAATAAAAAAAATACAAAAAGTGTAAAAATTGATATTGAGAAGAATTTATATTAATATCTTTTGTATCCGAGGGCCTCTTGATTTTCAAGATTTTTGGTTTTGCTATCAGGGGAGAAAATGTAGCTGGGATCTCTTTGCTAAAAATGTAAAAAGTTGGCAAGGTCTCTCTGGCAGAGCGGAAGGTAGGTACACTCCAATGTCAAACGTTGCCAATGTATCTGATCGTGTTCAGCTCTGACGGGAGAGCGTCCTCCGTGTGGGGAGAAGAGCCCGTGGCTGTGATATTTCTACCAATGAGGAGCTACCCTCTAAAACACACGTAGCTCTGATCTCTGTCTCTCAAAAATGTCAAGCGTTAATCCGTATCAATCTCTAGATGATAATGTCTGCTGAACAAACAGGTATCGCTAGCTAAGTGGAGGAAAGGTACACTTCAACACGTGGCGAGAGGTAGAGCAACTTGAACAGACGCTGGCGCGTAATTGAGGCAGGCCCCTACTCCTGAGGTCCCGCCTCCTCCTCCCTTCGGCCAGCAGCCTGTCTATCGGATTCGCGCAAATAAATCGGTGGTACTTGAACTATGACACTTAGCACGATGAGAGAAGTTGCAAAATCAACCGGAATGTTCAAGCAAATTATAGATAAAAAACTATCTGAATCCGTTAAGTAGTTCTCTCATGAAAAGAGGACAGACAGACAGACGGATGTTGGATTTTACATATAGAGAGATGCGTTTCGGCATTCAGTCTTTGCTTTTCACTACAGTGTGTTTCGTTTTTGTCCTGAAGGCCTCCTCATACCAAAGCAGCTGCCATTCTTCTCATAATACAAGAGGAACATCATTGATCAAGACATGGTAAATAGCTTGACGTTGTTTTTAAAGTCCTCAAAGTATTAATGCATTGTTAATTATAATTTTATATGGCACTGAAACCTGTAGATATGCTAATGTCTCGTCCTAATGATTCTCTTCTTAAAAGCATAAGTCTCCCCCTGAGGGTCTCCAGTTTGGGGATATGTGACTGACTGACGGCTCTGAAAACGTAACTAAGAGGTGCAAATAACTCTGTGGAATTTAGGAAGCAAAGTAACCCATCAGAGAACAAAAGGACAGAGCAAGAAAGAGAAGGCAAAGGTGAAGAGGGTCGTTGTTCAGTTAGCTCAGTGGAAGCCAAAAAATGCAAGAAAGTACCAACCTGAGGCAATGCCTTATCAGAGGAGCTAAACGCCGCTTCAGCCATGGCAACACAGAGGCCTGCTGGGGGGTGATTAATCAATTGAAAAGCTGAAAAGTAAGAAGATTGATGTTTGTAACCTCTAGGGTGAAACAACACATAGAAACTTAAGCTTTCTGGCTAACGTTTTAATCGGCTAAACGCTAACTGAACAATCTACATCCTGTAATTTAAATCTGATCCTATTGTACTGTTAACTCATATCACCACAATCCTCCCATCGGCTCCATCATGTAGATTCTGCTAAGTTTGTTTTGAGCATTTGTCACTTATTTGTCTGATATCAGATTCTGTAACGTATTTGCTTTATTAGTCACATTATTATGAAAATATGCTCTTAGAAAGATGCAAGATGAGCTAAATACTGATTAACTGCTGACCTGGTAACACAACTCAAGACAAATTATGGCTGGATCGAGCTCCTAGGAATACAGTCAACCATTTCTCTATACATTTTCTGAATCCAAAAGGTCACAGGATCCTGTTGTCCATCCCAGTAGTATATGGGTCTGGGAAAGATCTTCTTTAGATGGGACGCTAGTCCACAACTGAGCACACTCAAGGAGATGTCCCATTATATGACTTTTCCAGTGACTACCAGTCACAGATTTCATTTACATAATCTTAGTGAGCTGTGGTCCATCACGGCACTCTCCCATGACTGACAGTTGTGTATTTAGAGGTACCCCATCAGTCTGAGATTTTAAATCCACGCTAAAGACTCACTTCAATTTGGCATACCCTGACTAGAGCTGCTGATAAGCTATGCATGCTTCATCTTTGTTCTTAGTTATTAGTACTAAAATAAAAATAATGCGATATTTATAAACTGTTGCTGACCCTCACCCATTCTGTTTCTCTTCTCGGTATCTTCATGTAGCACTTGGTGCCACTGCTCTACTGCCACATTGTTTGCCTGCTCATGGAGAAGTCCTTTCATCTGACTCAGCAGTGGAATGGCCAATAGGAGCGAGGCAGCTTCTTGGCCGAGGTTTCCAGGACTCTGACTATGTTTGGTTTGTCTCTGACTTCCACTATCTGGCTGTGGTTCTACAATTAGCTGATGTACAGATGTTGTTGTTTTCCATCCATCCATCCATCCATTTTACAACCCGCTGAATCTGAACAAAGGGTCACGGATGTCTGCTGGAGCCAATCCCAGCCAACACAGGGTGCAAGGCAGGAACCAATCCTGGGCAGGGCGCCAACCCACCGCAGGACACACACACACACACACCAAGCACACACTAGGGACAATTTAGAATCCCCAATCCACCTAACATGCATGTCTTTGGACTGTGGGAGAAAACCGGAGCACCTGGAGGAAACCCACGCAGACACGGGGAGAACATGCAAACTCCACACAGGGGGGACCCGGGAAGCGAACCCAGGTCTCCTTACTGCGAGGGAGCAGCACTACCCACTGCACCACCGTGCCACCCTTGCTGTTTTCCCTTCATGTTAATTAGTTTCTACTTAGTTTTGATGTATTTGAATAAATCTGTATCCTCAAATGAGATAGTTGTGTATTTAGTGGTATAATCTTGCATTCTGCCTTGAGGGTTGTTGCCGCGCTCTCTGCCTGAACATTGTGAGCAGCACTTTGCAAAAACAAAGTAGTTTGTATTGTTGTGTTGTATCTGTGGGTCAGCTGTGACAGATTGGCCATCATGCTCTGTGAAGAGAATTACTTGTGTTCTGCTTTGTGTGTTGCATTTACCCCATTTTTTGACACCCATTGCACACCCAACCTACCTGGAATGAAGTCCTTCTCTGAATTGCATGTCCCAAGATTTCATCCATTTTCTTTAATTTTTTTTCTTGTCTTCTTAGGTATTCAAGGCTGTATGCTGCCATCTTTTGCTTCTGTTTGTTTCAAGGGCTTCAAAAGAGCTGTTGTATAAAAATAAAATGTGAAAACTTCCACGAAGGTGAATGTTTTAACATTTCAAACTCGCTTAATCTAGTTCAGGGTCACAGGGGCCTGGAGTCTAACAGCACTTGGTACCAGTGGGAAATATACTGCTCAAAAAAAAGAAAGGAACACTTTTTTAATCTGAATATAGCATCAAGTCAATGACACTTCTGAGCTATTGATCTGGTCAGTGAAGCAGCAGAGGGGGGTTGTTAATCAGTTTCAACAGCTTTGGTGTTAATGAAATTAATGAAAGTTTTGTCACTAGTTTTGCATTTGGCTACTGTCAATGTCACTAATGGTAGCATGAGGCGATACCTGGACCCAACAGAGGTTGCACAGGTAGTCCAGTTTCTCCAGGATGGCACATCAATACATACCATTGCCAGAAGGTTTGCTGTGTCTCCCAGCATGGAGGAGATTCCAGGAGACAAGCAGTTACTCGAGGAGAGCTGGGCAGGGTCGTAGAAGGTCCTTAACCCATCAGCAGGACCGGTATCTGCTCCTTTGGGCAAGGAGGAACAGGATGAGCACTGCCAGAGCCTACAAAATGACCTCCAGCAGGCAGGCCACTGGTGTGAATGTCTATGATGAAACAATCAGGAGCAGACTTCATGAGGGTGGCCTGAGGGCCTGACGTCCTCTATTGGGACCTGTGGAGCTCGATTGACATTTGCTATAGAATACCAGAATTGGCAGGTCCACCACTGGTGCCCTGTGCATTCCACAGATGAGAGCAGGTTCACCCTGATCACATGTGACAGACGTGAAAGGGTTTGGAGAAACTGTGGAGAACATTATGCTGCCTGTAACATCGTTCAGCATGACCGGTTTGGTGGTGGGTCAGTGATGGTCTGGGGAGACATATCCATGGAGGGACGCACAGACCTCTACAGGCTGAACAACGGCACCTTGACTGCCATTAGGTATCGAGATGAAATCCTTGGACCCATTGTCAGACCCTATGCTGGTGCAGTGAGCACTGCGTTTCTCCTGGTGCATGACAATGCCTGGCCTCATGTGGCGAGAGTATGAAGGCAGTTCCTGTAGGATGAAGGAATTGATACAATTGACTGGCCCCCACGCTAGCCTGAACTCAATCCAATAGAACACCTCTGGGTGGGACATTATGTTTTGGTCCATCCGGCGCCACCAGGTTGCACCTCAGACTGTGCAGGAGCTCAATGATGCCCTGGTCCAGATCTGGGAGGAGATCCCAAGGACAACATCCGTCGTCTCATTAGGAGCATGCACCCCAACCCCAAAAACTTGTCAGGCATGCATACAAGCACGTGGGGGCCATACAAACTACTGAGTTTGATTTGGAGTTGCTGCAATGAAATTTCGGCAAAATGAACTAGCCTGCCGCATCATTTTTTCACTTTGATTTTCGGGATGTCTTTGAATTCAGTCCTCTGTATGTTGATAATTTTCATTTCCATCAAATGATGTGCCATCCTTTCATTCCTAACACATTACCATATCAGTCCATATCAGTAGAGATATCCAGCAGGATTGAGATCTGATGTGTTTTCAAAGTGTTCCTTTAATTCTTGTGAGCAGTTTATATTGATAGATTTATATATACTCACATTGTGGACCACCAGGGGGTGCACCAGCCACCCTAACTTCGACACAGACAGACATGGGACACAAGTGCAAGCACTCAGTTTTATTTATTTATTTATTTATTTATTTTCTGTTTTTTCCCGTGGGAAATGGAGGAAGGCACAGCACAGTTCGGCACTACGCATAAGCACAAACACACACTTCATTTTTTTTTTCTCTGTGGTGTGCTGGGGGTTTGGGGACAGTATGAAAGTGACAGACATTAAGAGGCTAAACAAACTAAGTCAGAAGTCTGGCAGGAGGGAAACTGGACAGCTTGGAAACTGTAGCAGATTGGAGAATGTTGTCTAGACTTTAGTCTATTATTGAAAATAATACACTTCCTGAGGAGGCTGAAGCAAGCAAGTCTTCCCCCTTCCATCCTCACTATTTTCTACAGAGGCACCATTGAGAGTGTCCTGAACAGCTGCATCACTGTCTGGTATGGCAACTGGAACATATCCGACCGCAAGCGCCTGCAAAGGATAGTGAAGAGAGCAGAGAACATTATTGGGGTGTTTCACTACAGAACATATTTTACAAATGCAGTGTCCGCAAGGCCTGCAGCATTGTGCAGGACCCCTTACACCCCCCACATGGACTTTTCACACTTCTGCCATCCAAGACAATATACTACAGCATCAAAGTCAG
Source organism: Erpetoichthys calabaricus (assembly GCF_900747795.2). Lineage (NCBI taxonomy): Eukaryota > Metazoa > Chordata > Cladistia > Polypteriformes > Polypteridae > Erpetoichthys > Erpetoichthys calabaricus. The sequence goes on along the minus strand of NC_041396.2, from coordinate 26,129,671 downwards.
ATCTGCCAGGCTGCAGGATAGCTGTCAGACTCCTTAATACCAGGCTTCCCCCTGGGATCTTCCACACGGCCTCAACCTCCTCTAAAAACAGAACTTTTATACATGCAAGCCACTGTCCTGCAAAGACGAGTGTGCAGGTAGAAAAGAACTGAAGATCTCATACTGACCTCTAAGTACTTTGACATTCTTTGATATTCTTCTGCCATGAAACATTCTCACCTGTCATTGTCAACGCATGTCTTAAACAACTATTATCATACACTGATAATTTTTGTATTATCTATATCTATTATTTATTTATTGTATTACATATTTTTTGACTATATCTAGATTGCAAATACCATACATTGCATCAATGTTCATATTGCTTACTACACGTCAATATTGCTGCTACTTCTTTGTCTTGTCTTTGCACAATGTCTTGTCTTGTTTGTGTTTTAATTTTAATTTTAAATCTTAATTTTAAATCCATCCATTTTCCAACCCACTATATCCTGACTACAGGGTCACGGGGGTCTGCTGGAGCCAATCCCAGCCAGCATAGGATGCAAAGCAGGAAACTAACCCTGGGCAGGGCGCCAGCCCACTGCAAGACACACACACACCCACACACCAAGCACACACCAGGGATAATTTAGGATCGCCAATCCACCTAACCTGTATGTCTTTGGACTGTGGGAGGAAACCGGAGCACCTGGAGGAAACCCACGCAGACACGGGGAGAACATTCAAACTCCACATAGGGAGAAACCCGGGAAGCAAACCCAGGTCTCCTTACTGCGAGGCAGCAGCGCTAACACTACGCCACCATGCCGCCCTTAATTTAAAATTTTAATTTTAATTTTAATTCTAATTTTAATTTTTTATTTGCACTTCATGTTGTTACACTATGGACCCTGAGCTTCGCAATTTCGTCTATCTGTATACTTGTATATGGTTGAGATGACAATAAAGTTTGCTTTGACTTTGAAAATGCTAATCCACCGCTCCATTGTGTTATGGTTGGGCAGAGGAATGTTTCCAGTAGTAGACTGACTAGCATACAGTGCTCCTCTGAACATCACAGGAAATCTTTCCTCCGCTTGACCATCAGACTCTATAATTTATCCACACTCTAAGTTGTTTCCTTTTTCTCTAATGGATATCACAGTACATTTTCAACTACTTAGATGTGCAATAACTTGTCTGTGCTTCTCACGTGAATAACTTTTTGTTCTCAGAATGTGCAATAGTTTCACTTAATGTGTGAAATTATTATGAGAAGTACTTCAATCTCAGTATGCTACCGTTGTCTGGTATACTAGGGATTTTGTATGATACTCACATGCATAGTAGATAGATAGATAGATAGATAGATAGATAGATAGATAGATAGATAGATAGATAGATAGATAGATAGATAGATAGATAGATAGATAGATAGATAGATAGATAGATAGATAGATAGATAGATAGATAGATAGATAGATAGATAGATAGATAGATAGATAGATAGATAGATACTTTATTAATCCCAATGGGAAATTCACAAATTTATACAAATGCATAGTATTTATTGTGTTTCATTACCATGTCCCTTGTCACACACGTGAGCTTGGGAGGCAGGCTAAGGGCTTAACCGGAAGCAGAAAACAAGAGCAGTTTTTTTTCGAAGTGTACTAAACGTTCCTCTTCTTCTCCTACAGATCCCCCGAAGGGAAGCCAACAGAGAATACTTCCTGTTTCCCTTGCCTAGCCACACCTCCTACCAAGGTCACTTCTAGTCTCAATTACTGGACACCACATCTTCCTCCCTGGCTTTTATAAAAGCCCAACTCCTTTTGTGGTTAGTTGTCCCTGTTGCTCTGGAGCCATTTGTTAAAGGTTTGACTTATTTTATTTTACAGTGCATCCGGAAAGTATTCACAGCGCATCACTTTTTCCACATTTTGTTATGTTACAGCCTTATTCCAAAATGGATGAAATTCATTTTTTTCCTCAGAATTCTACACACAACACCCCATAATGACAACGTGAAAAAAGTTTACTTGAGATTTTTGGAAATTTATTAAAAATAAAAAAACGGAGAAAGCACATGTACATAAGTATTCACAGCCTTTGCCATGAAGCTCGAAATTGAGCTCAGGTGCATCCTGTTTCCCCTGATCATCCTTGAGATGTTTCTGCAGCTTAATTGGAGTCCACCTGTGGTAAATTCAGTTGACTGGACATGATTTGGAAAGGCACACACCTGTCTATATAAGGTCCCACAGTTGACAGTTCATGTCAGAGCACAAACCAAGCATGAAGTCAAAGGAATTGTCTGTAGACCTCCGAGACAGGATTGTCTCGAGGCACAAATCTGGGGAAGGTTACAGAAAAATTTCTGCTGCTTTGAAGGTCCCAATGAGCACAGTGGCCTCCATCATCTGTAAGTGGAAGAAGTTCGAAACCACCAGGACTCTTCCTAGAGCTGGCCGGCCATCTAAACTGAGCGATCGGGTGAGAAGGGCCTTAGTCAGGGAGGTGACCAACAACCCGATGGTCACTCTGTCAGAGCTCCCGTGGTCCTCTGTGGAGAGATGAGAAAATTCCATAAGGACAACCATCTTTGCAGCAATCAGGCCTGTATGGTAGAGTGGCCAGACGGAAGCCACTCCTTAGTAAAAGGCACATGGCAGCCCACCTGGAGTTTGCCAAAAGGCACCTGAAGGACTCTCAGAACATGAGAAAGAAAATTCTCTGGTCTGATGAGACAAAGATTGAACTCTTTGGTGTGAATGCCAGGCGTCACGTTTGGAGGAAACCAGGCACCGCTCATCACCAGGCCAATACCATCCCTACAGTGAAGCATGGTGGTGGCAGCATCATGCTGTGGGATGTTTTTCAGCGGCAGGACTGGGAGACTAGTCAGGATAAAGGGAAAGATGACTGCAGCAATGTACAGAGACATCCTGGATGAAAACCTGCTCCAGAGCGCTCGTGACCTCAGACTGGGGCGACGGTTCATCTTTCAGCAGGACAACGACCCTAAGCACACAGCCAAGATATCAAAGGAGTGGCTTCAGGACAACTCTGTGAATGTCCTTGAGTGTCCCAGCCAGAGCCCAGACTTGAATCCCGATTGAACATCTCTGGAGAGATCTTAAAATGGCTGTGCACCGACGCTTCCCATCCAACCTGATGGAGCTTGAGAGGTGCTGCAAAGAGGAATGGGCGAAACTGGCCAAGGATAGGTGTGCCAAGCTTGTGGCATCATATTCAAAAAGACTTGAGGCTGTAATTGCTGCCAAAGGTGCATCGACAAAGTATTGAGCAAAGGCTGTGAATACTTATGGACATGGGATTTCTCAGTTTTTTTATTTTTAATAAATTTGCAAAAACCTCAAGTAAACTTTTTTCACGTTGTCATTATGGGGTGTTATGTGCAGAATTCTGAGGCAAAAAATGAATTTAATCCATTTTGGAATAAGGCTGTAACATAACAAAATGTGGAAAAAGTGATGCGCTGTGAATACTTTCCAGATGCACTGTATACGCTGTACAATATAGGGGGCGGATCCCCAAACCCTTTTTCTGCCTTTTTGTGTATCTTTACACCCTGTAGAGCTTAGTGAATGATTATTTTTTGTACTTTATTTTGATATTTATATACAGTATATATTTTTTAATTTATATTTTAATTTTATTGAATTGTCCATCCATCCATCCATCCATTATCCAACCCGCTATATCCTAACTACAGGGTCATGGAGGTCTGCTGGACCCAATCCCAGCCAACACAGGGCGCAAGGCAGGAAACAAACCCCAGGCAGGGCATCAGCCCACCGCAGTATTGAATTGTTTAAAATCAAATAACACTCCATACACATAACTCGAGTTTTACAAAAAGAAAAATGAAAAAGGTTTGAAACAAATCAACCCCCACCCCAGAGAAAGAGAGCTAGGCCAGCAGTGTAAAACTTTATTCTAGTAAAGACAAATGAAGAGATAAAATAGTAAATGAATAAAGATAAATGGAGTAAAAGAGGGGTAGAGAACCTGCTGATATTTATATTCTGTTTATATTTTTTAATTTTACATGCTTATTTTTTATACTTGCTCTTAGTGTTACTTGTGCCTCTGTTTATGTGTGCAGTTGAAGCATAAACAATTCCCCTTGGGATTAATAAAGCTTTCTGATTCTGATTCCAAATCATCACTGGATCACACACGTTAAGAACTTCCAATCTACATAAAATGCAAATCATCGGGGATATGCAAAATTAGAGTTTGACATATGCAGACAATAGCAGAACAGGAAAATTCCACACATCAACAGCTTGACATGGGATTTAAATCTTGAACTTGGAGTCCCCAGTCTGCCACTGTATTGTCAAAACCTGTCTAGCTGTCCAGACTGAATTTTGAACACATGACTCTTGACCAGTATGTCTGCTTCTGGCATCCTTATGAGTTAAATGTTTCAATCCCTCATTTAATATTCCACCGTAATGGAGCTCTGGATAGGAATACTCATTTATGATTGACAAATCTGTTTGACCAAGTTGGCAAGCACGAATGTTGGAAAACAGAAGGGCTTGGCACAGAGTTCAAAGCAGAACTCTGACTATTATTACTGTACCAAGTGTGAATAAGAGAGATTGGGCAATGAAAAGTACAAGAAATCCTAGAAATGACTAACACCAGATTGCATAACTATCCAGTTATTTGAATTCCTAGCTTTTTTACTTTGTTGCCGTCATCATGCTAACAACAAAGTGGGGATGCCTCCTTTTCCTCCTGCACGTCTGCACATAATTTCCTTTATCTAATGTTAATGTTCTGCTTCTTTTCCGGGTGTCAGTGCCCAAAGATGAGTTTGGCTGATGAGAACCTCTTCAACATGTGCATTCTTCTAAGATCAGACAACAGACTTTGAAAACAAGCCACAAGTGATTCAGCTTTGCCTGTTGGACTTAGTTTGCTAGACTCCAATATCCAATGTCCAAGCTTCTTTATTTCTGCTTTAGAAGGATACCCACCGCAGTCCCCTACCTCAACCCATCTCTGCATTTAACGGTGGCTGTCTTCACAAATGGTTTTATTGTGCTTTAACTGACTGTTTCTATGATCATAAAGATATTCCCATCTACAGTCATAACCAAAAGTTTTGAGAATGACACAAGTGTTGGTTTTCACGACGTTTGTTGCTTCATTGTTTTTAGATCTTTCTGTCAGATGTTTCTATGGTATACTGAAGTAGAATTACAAGCATTTCTTAAGTTTCAAAGGCTTTTATTGACAATTACATTAAGTTTATGCAAAGAGTTAATATTTGCAGTGTTGGCCCTTCTTTCTTTTTCAAGACCTCTGCAATTTGCACTGGCATGCTGTCCATAAACTTCTGGGCCAAATCCTGACTGATGGCAGCCCATTCTTGCATAGTCAATGCACCTACCTCTTTGAGGATTGACCACAAGTTCTCAATGGGGAGTTTCCTGGTCATGGACCCAAAATTTTGATATTTTGTTCCCCGAGTCTCACTTTTACCTTATGGTCCAGAGCTCCCTCACGCTGGAAAAGGCATTGTTGGTTACCAAACTGTTCTTGGATGGTTGGGAGAAGTTGCTCTCAGTGGATGTTTTGGTCCCATTCTTGTTTCATGGCTGTGTTCTTATGGAAAATTGTGAGTGAGCCCACTGCCTTGGCTGAGAAGCAACTCCACACATGCATGGTCTCAGGATGCTTTACTGTTGGCATGACACAGGACTGATGGTAACGCTCACCTTTTTCTTTTTTCAGGATGTCCCAAACAATCAGAAAGGGGATTCATCAGAGACAATGACTTGACCACAGCAGTCCTCAGCAGTCCAACCCCTGTATCTTTTGCAGAATATCAGTCTGTCCCTGATGTTTTTCTTAGCTTCTTTGTTGCCCTTCTTGACACCAGGTCATCCTCCAAAAGTCTTTGCCTCACTGTGTGTGTAGATGCACTCACACCTGCAGACTGAAAATCCTGAGCAAGCTCTACTCTGGTGGTGTCCGCAACTGAATCAGCTTTACGAGACGGTCCTGGAGCTTGTTGGACTTTCTTGTGCGCCATGAAGCCTTCTTCATAAAAGCAGTGGAAATGGTTTTTTTTGGGATTAAGTTCATTTTCATGGCAAAGAGGGACTTTACAATTGCAATTCATCTGATCACTCTTCATAATATACTGGAGTAGATGCATCATAAAAACTGAGGCAGCAAACTTTGTGAAAATTAAGATTTGTGTCATTCTCAAAACTTTTGTCCGCAACTGTACTACACAGCATATAAATAGACATTGATTTACAACAGCAGAATCCAACCGCACCTTGGACAGAAGCAACATCTCATCTCAGGTGTGGATCAGTGGTTCCCAAAATGCTCCTAAGGAGTAAAGAAAGCACTGATTCTAAGAGCTGCAGTGGTTTAAAGTCAAATAAACTTTATAAAGGTTGACTGATTTCAGCATTAAGTACAAAATGGATACAGACTGTAAACTGAAATTTAGAATAATAAGCACAAAAAATGTCTGTAAAAAAATGGGGAGAAGCATCCCCTGTACAAACCATTTGGCCCATCACCAAAATATCTCATTGCAGCACCAACCAAAATTGCGTGCGAGACAGCGGAGTCAAAATACTTACAGGCTCTGTAAAGAAGAGGTCACGAAGAAAATAGCTTTTGTCTTATGAGGACTTACTGCTTTGACTGCATGCCAGGCTGAAATTAAACGAGTTTCTTTGATATAGCTTCCAGTTTGAGCAATCTATGGCTCTCATAACTTGCTCGGTTTGAAGGGAAAAGACATGCTTTTCTAATCGTCAAGAATAACAGCCCCTAGAAATGCACATATTCTCACTTACATACGTCTCCAGCAGCCAGAAGTGAATAGATACCGCTGTCATCCTCTGCATACAGATCAGGCTGTTTGTATGGGACTGACGCTAACATCATCAATGGCTCCTTCATTTAATGCATTCTTCATCTATGAAAGGCAAAAAAGTGTGATCATGTGACTCCAAACGGAAACCCTGGGGGTTTCAGCAAATGAACTATTCAATTCATGCCTCAGATTAAAAATTCTGTGTCCTATCTATCTATCTATCTATCTATCTATCTATCTATCTATCTATCTATCTATCTATCTATCTATCTATCTATCTATCTATCTATCTATCTATCTATCTATCTATCTATCTATCTATCGTCACACATGTGCAACCAGGCATCCTCATCCGAGGTTATTTTTTTTTGAGGATGGCCAATGAGGACACATAACCCTGACCTATGACACCCTTAGCAGGCCCCGCCTCTTCTGGTTGGGATGCCATATAAAAGAATGACCCTGGGAGGCAACGTTTCATTTACATCCAGAACTCAAAATTGAACAAGCTCCCCAGTAAGGACCTTGGGAATACAATATAGGCAGAAAACTGTACTGGCTGATTTTCTGGTCAGTGTCTTTTTTGTTGTGCCACTGCCCACCCTGTTTTGCTTTTCTTTTTTTACAAATTTTAATGGGTTTCTCCTTGCTCTGATCTAGTTCCACACTATACATATGTATATATATATATATATATATATATATATATATATATATATGTGTGTATTTATTGACAGAGACAAGTGCCTAATGAAAATTGTATAGAAAATATGAGGAAAGAGAATATTGTGACATCAGAACTAACAGCCTTTCCATTTCTGCCCATAGAATGGAGAACAAGATTGCCAACATTGCTGACAGTCTCTGTCCCTTCTGCTCCAACCGCTATTTAAACCCAAAGGAGGCATTCATTTGCAAGCCAGCAGCCAAGTGTGTCACTTCAGAGCCTTTGGTAGTATTGTCATCCAACAGAGAAATCCAATGCCAAGACCGGGTGGGTCTTATTTTTCAGATGTACTGTATTTTGCCCTTCTTGAATTTTGTTGTTGGCATTAAATAGTGCTCTGCCATGATCCCCGATATTTTATATATTTCTCTGGTTAGTCAGTCAGACAGTCATTTTCTAACCTGTTTAGTCCTGAACAGGGTCACAGGGGTCTACTGTAGTCTATTTCAGCTAGCATAGGGTGCAAGGCATGGAACAAACCCGGGACAGGGCAAAAGTCCATCGCAAGGCGAACGCACACACACAACACAACCACACACTAGAGGCTATTTAGTGTCACCAGTCCACCTAACCTGCATGTCTTTGAACAGTGGGAGGATACTGGAGCACCAGGAGGACACCTGAAAATGACATCACTGGTGCTGCCACTCGTCTGCAAGGGAGACAAGAGGAGAAGCATCTGGCAACAGCGTCAACCTTTGGCTCAGGTGGAATTATCATTAGATGAGCCCTCGAGTTGCCTGTCAAGCGCATGTGTGTGACAATATAAATATGCTGTATATTGCCGTAATGAACACCCAGAGAGGGCAGATGCTTTGGAGTAGTGAGCTGATAGAATTGACATCTTATGAACAAGCAGTGGATTAAATATCATGAAGAGCTAACCATACCACATTTCATCTCCAGAATGCAAAACTGAAGTCACATTGCAAGAGAAAAGCGTTTCTTGTTTTTCCTGTCCCTAATGAATATGTATTAAGTCATTTATTTAGATTTCTTTCGTATACAATTCATGGTTGATGTCTGCCTTTTGGTTGATACAGCTAGAACAGCCTCTGTGTCCTTATTACCCTGAATTGAATGTGACAAAAAGTGGGCACCATTGAGCTCCAAATCCCAGACACAATCAGACCTGACACAGTTTAAATAAAAGTTCCTTACTTAATAATGTGCTACCATTTCCAAAAGGCACAGCCACAACACACAACTATAAGCAATACTTAGTTCTTTTCCCTCCTTTAGCTCCTTCAGGTTAGTGTCATCCGCCTCCTTCCGACACGGACTGTCACCAAAGTGAGGCGGTTTCTTTTACGTTGGATCTGGGAATACTTCCGGTGCCATAGCATTGCACGGTAGAAGCACCGCTGGGTCCTGGGGGAAGCTCTCCAAAACAGCAGCATATTCCGTTGGCACCCAGGAACCCCAAGTGGGCTGCTCTTCAGAACTAAAGCTCCCATGCAAATCTGCTGATGTCTATTCTAGGACCATACCAGAGAAGCACTGCCACCTATTGTAGTGGGGGATGAATTTTTCTTTGGTAGACGAACTCCTCCATCCCATCCATTAGTCTTTGTCCCCGACTGGGCCCATAATTAAACATCATCCCAGCTGAGATCTACCACCATCCATGCTGTCCTTCATTTATGGCCTTATGGTCAGGTAAGATATTGTTCTTCATCCTAGTTGAGACATCTGTCCATCCGTTATGTGATCTACATGCTTTAAGCAGGCTTGATAATTGAAGGGTAAGTAAAAAAATAACCCCATACTGCCATGCAAAAATTTTGGAAAAAAAAAGTTATTTTTTTTTTAATACTGGAAAGTGTTTATTATAATAAAAATATTTAATATAAATGTCATATGAATCTAAGCAAACAGAGTGCAATTAGAATAGGAATGTGTTGTGCAAGTGTGATTTTCTTCTTTTCTTTTTTTCTCAAAATGCCCCGCAGTTCTAAGCCTTGAACATACATTGACAGCTTTTCTCCCTTAAGAATTCAAATTCTTACATGTTTTCAATCACACAGTTCAAAAATGGAAAAAAAGAAATGTTCCACTCTTGTCAATCATTTCAAATCTGACTCTGAACTTATGACTTGACCTTCAGCTTGCTGCAAAAGGTCCAGATCGCCAGGCATCACATATCAGTGCCAAACTGAAACCACATAAGCGATTCGCTGTAAGGACAAAAGAAAAAGGTCAGCACAACGAGTAAAATGGCCACCATCTCAAGAACTAACAGCCTTGTCAAAAACTGTCCATTTTAGAAAAGCAGATGTCTCTGAAACAACATGAATGAATTCAAAATGGAGTTCCAGGCCTATGAGGATCTACTTGATAAATGGTGACAACAATATAGCCAGCAGCCATACCACATGCACTTCAGAAGAGGTCATCGACCTGAAGCTAAGCATGTTCGGGCCCAGCCAGTACTTGGATGGGAGATCATCTAGGAAAAACTTGGGTTGCTGCTGAAAGAGGTGTTGGTGAGGTCAGCAGGGGGTGTTTACTCTGAGTCTGAATGAGAATCCCAGTGCCTCAGTGCAGTGACGGGGTCACTGTGGTGTTAAAATGGCACCGTCATTCATTTGAGACATAAAACCAAGGTCCTGGCTCTATGTGGTCATAAAAATAACTGGGCATCCTTTGTAAAGAGTAAGGTGTATACCGATGTCCTGGCTAAATTGCTCACCATGCCCAAGTCATTCTGGTCCTCTAATAGTTCCCTGCCTCTCCTGCCATTATAATTTTCTGAGTGTTCACATTAGGGACAGATGCAAATACATTTTGGGAGAAAGCTCTATCGTCCGCATTAGGTGCATAGATTTTAATCAAAATCATTTTAGTATGAGGTAAATTGCCTGTAAGTATGACATATCACCCTTCAGAATGAGATATTGCATCTGACAGTACAAATGGGATAATTCTGTGTATTAAGATTCCCACACCCCTGGTTTTCTTTGTATAGTTAGAGTGAAAAATTTGGCTAGACCACTCTCTTTGTCCTTGCTTAATAAGTGAATCTCCTGTAAAAGTATTATCTTGGCATATAGACTACTTAAGTACGAGAGTACTTTCTTTCTCTTTAATTCATGATTGAGACCCTTGACATTCCAGCTCACAAAGTTCACTATTTGGTCATGGAAATTTTTCTTTTGAACTTTTGTTGACATTCTGTAGTCTTAGGTTAAGGTAGTACATTGTACGTATGATAGCTTTGACACAGAGTTCATCTTTTTTTTCTTCTTCTTTTGGCCACTCCCGTTAGGGGTCGCAACAGCAGATCATCTGCTTCCATATCTTTCTGTTCTCTGCATATTGTTCTGTTACATTCATCACCTGCATGTCCTCTCTCGCCATATCCATAGACCTTCTCTTAGGCCTTCCTCTTTTTCTCATGCCTGGAAGCACTATCCTTAGCATCCTTCTCCCAATATACTCAGCATCTCCTCTGCACATGTCCAAACCAACGCAATCTCACCTTTCTGATTTTGTCTCCCAAACGACCAACTTGAACTGACCCTCTAATGTACTTGTTCCTAATCCTGTCCATCCTCGTCACACCCAATGCAAATCTTAGCATCTTTAACTCTGCTACCTCCAGCTCTGTCTCCTGCTTTCTGGTCAGTGCCACCGTCTCCAACCCATATAACATAGCTGGTCTCACTACCATCCTGTAGACCTTCCCTTTCACTCTTGCTAATAGCCGTCTGTCACAAATTACTCCTGACACTCTTCTCCACCCATTCCACTCTACCTGTACTCTCTTTTTCACCTCTCTTCCACAATCCCCATTACTTTGTACATGTTGACACAGAGTTCATACTATGGCCAAATGATACAGCTACGAAGGATATTGTTATGTTGTCACTAACGGTTATTGGAATATAAGGGATACAATAGAAATAGCATTGCTTTATTTCTCTCTCTCCACCCCCTAGCTCCCCAATGTGTCTCTGCAAGTGACACAAGCCACACTTTGCGAAGTCCCAGTCCTCTGACATGACAAGAGAAGGATCACATCTAGACCAAAATGAACCCCCCACCAGCAGTGTGAAGAAGGTTAAAACTGAAATATCTTGTGAAGATACAGTCCAATTACAAAAGACTAATGATATAATCTTAAACAGTCCGAATACAATAGACCAAGGGAATGGTGTTAAAGAAAAAAAAATGTAAAAAACACAGTAATGGATGGGTTACTTAAATAAAGTTTAACAAAAAGATAATAGTTTGTTTCTTTGTGGTAGCCATCCTCTGTCTCTAATTGGCTATCTCTCTCAACCCTTCACCACCTAACAACTCATATGTGGTGAGCAAATTGGCAAAAAAATGGCTGCCGTTGCATCATCCAGGTGGATACTACACATTAGTTGTGTCTGAAGTGGCTCCCCACTCACTGAAGCATTTTGAGACGTGTGAAAAGTGATATATAAATGTAGATAATATTATTATTTAGTGTCATGAAATAGACACCTGCAAAGCAGCAGTAGTCCCACAAGGCATACTGTAGTCAAAATTTTTACTGTTGAATAATTCATTGAGAACGGCACGGTGGCGCAGTGGGTAGCGCTGCTGCCTCGCAGTTGGGAGACCTGGGGACCTGGGTTCGCTTCCCGGGTCCTCCCTGCGTGGAGTTTGCATGTTCTCCCCGTGTCTGTGTGGGTTTCCTCCGGGCGCTCCGGTTTCCTCCCACAGTCCAAAGACATACAGGTTAGGTGGATTGGCGATTCTAAATTGGCCCTAGTGTGTGCTTGGTGTGTGGGTGTGTTTGTGTGTGCCCTGCGGTGGGTTGGCACCCTGCCTGGGATTGGTTCCTGCCTTGTGCCCTGTGTTGGCTGGGATTGGCTCCAGCAGACCCCCGTGACCCTGTGTTCGGATTCAGCGGGTTGGAAAATGGATGGATGGATAATTCATTGAAAGCTCATTGTTTTAACAGCAAAATACAAAATACGCCCAGGACCACCAGACAACTCAACCAAATAAAGGCCAAGTGCATTTTAGAAAACAGTTTCGAGTCTATACTCAATAGACAAACTGACCTCTCAATTTCTATTTTTTCACAGGTTTCAAAGACACCTGTAAAGAAAAATAGAAGAAGCCAAGATCATTCCGAATCCAGGAAAAAAATAATCTGAGACATAAGTGCATTGCTTGACTTGGGAATCTTGGGGCTCATGCATATGTTTAAAATTTGCCAAGACTTCCTGTGTGATGTGGCTACCCTAATTCAATAAACTCCAAATTCATCATTAAGAGTCTGCATCTGAAGTGTCTACTGTAAAGGTTGCATTTGATGGCCAAAGGTTTAAGTCTGATGTACCAATTAATTCACCAATGACAGCACAGCACTTGCTAGAACCTGCCCTCTCAGCTCTGACAAGTGAACGTGACAATTTTAAATTCAAGTTGTATTTAATGTGTTTAGAGAAATACTATGAACAAAATTAAATAAATCAATAAGCAACAAAAAATAACATTCCGTGACACATTTAGTTATTTATTTATGTTAAATCCACCAGTTACATCCGAGACATTCTGTATTTAAACAAGAGGAGCGAAAGGCAAAAGAGAGAGGGGAGGAGAAAGACGGAGAAGGAAAAGAATCATTTACACATCCATATTACAACTCATTTCCGATCATTGTACCAGTCCATTACTTGCATCTTCAGGATCAGTATCATTATCACGACAGCCAGCACTGAGAAACCCCAGGGTTTGGATTCTTATCATCCACTGCTAAAGGACACTTACGGTGAGGTTGTTTTTTGTATTGTCGGGAGGAAACAAAATATCACGCCAGCCAATATTCAACTATTGCCGGACTTTATTAGCTTTTGGACTCATTTATCACTTTCATTTCAACCACCGTTTATCATTCACCTGTGCTTGTGTTTCATGTTTATTTGTTTATTATTTGGGGCAAGGGAGGTTTTTTGTAAATATTGTCTATTCATATTTTCATATAATTAATAATTATTCACTGGTGTCATTGGGATAGTGGTGGTTTGTGTGCACTGTGGGGAACACCCCGGACACAGACAGGTTATCACCACACACACGTTTATTATACATTCTATTTACAATAGAAGTGCACAATCCCAGTGCCTCAGCACCAATCACCCCTTAAGTCCTTGGCCACACTCACAATGACTTCCTAGTCTCTGGTCTGCCTCCAGTCCTCTCCACCAAGCTTAGTCCTCTTCCACCCGACTCTTGCCCTTGACTGGAAGGAGGCGGCCCCTTTCATACACCCCGGATGGACTCCAGGTGTATCCTAAGGGCTTCTGGGGCCACACCTCTGTGTGGCGGAAGCTCTGTCGGTGTATCCGGAAGTCCACCGGGTGTCCCCAATACTCTTCCCCCCAGCACTTCTGGGTGTGGCAGAAGTACTGAGGTCCAGGGCTCCCAAGGCATCAGGGCGCCCCTTGGCAGTGACCACGGGCCCCTACAGGGTTGAGCTTCCAAGCTCTGTACCCGTGGCTCCCACAGCAACCAAGGAGGACGCCCCCTCGTGTCCTGGAGGAGGTACAAGCCCTCCTTCGCTCCTCCTGGGCATCCCGGTCGGGCATGAACCCCCGCCGGGTACCACAGCACATATATATTGTGGTATAGGGCCAGCCGTTCATCCCGGCCAATACCCCAACACCGCCAGATGGAGCCCTCCTGGCAACATGGAGGTGCCCCAAATTCCAGCAGGGCATCATGGACCTTGGAGTTTTTCTTCACAGCCCTGCTGGATACCGTGGGGGCCTCCAGGGGATGCTGCAGGGAGGCTCAACGATTTATATTTGTACTACAACCTGGAAGTACATCCTAGTCACAGGGACAGAAGAAATGACGTACTTCCAGGATGAAGAAAAGAAGTTTTCACATGACCCGGAAGTGTTATAAGGTCACATGGACTGAGGGACAGAAACACTTCCGGGTCAAGGACTATAAAAGAATTATGGGAGATCCCAGCAGTGGGCCGAGTTGGGAGGAAGGGTGACTGAGCTGCTGGGAGGTGTGGAGGATTATTGAGTATTGTGATTATTATTATTGTTTATGAGTATTGTGGAGTGGAAGGGGCTTTGTGCACATTATTATTGTAATAAATCCATTATTTGGACTTTTATCTGGTGTCTGGCGTCTGATCTGAGGGTTCAAGGGGACGACAGCTCCCCCTATCTGTCACAATATATTATTGAATAATTGACTGTCCTCGTATGCATTTATCACTTACAATATATCCGTGTTTGGTTTTACATATATGTCTACTGTTTGCTTGTTATTTCATCATGTCTGGAAAAAGAAGACAATCTGTAAGGAGTATGGCTTGTTATCGTCTCGAGAGCCTCAGGTTATCCAAGTAAATAGTCTTGGTAGTGTGGTGGCCGGTCTGGGTAAGGGGTCGGCCATTACATAACTGTACAACCATTACAACTGTAAAAAAAATAATGTCAAATTTATGGTAAAGTACTGGCAGCTGAGGTTGCCAGAATTTTACCCTAACAGAAAAGGTAACGATGTTTTTAGGTCTACAGTACACTTTAAAAAAAAAAATTATATTTACAGTAAAAAACTGGCAGCTGTGGTTGCCAGAATATTACCATAAAAAAGAAGGTAACAATATTTTTATGTCTATAGTATAATTCTATAGTAAATACTGTAACACATTCCAATAGAAGTGAATGTTTAACTATAACTTGAAATCCATGCACTGTAATAAATATGCATATCAATAAACCATTAGAAAATATTGTCAGGATGAAACCCCAGTACACAGTTTGCATTAATAAAGTAACAACAACCAACAGCAAACATGTGTCATTTAATTGTATTCACTGAAAATAATTCAATGTTTAACCCCTTAACCGCCCTCTGCCGGATATATCCGGCATCGTAGCTTTATTGCTGACGCCTTACTGCTGGAATTATCCGGCACATTTGCCTGTGATTATGTGAATGCCTGGCGTGTAGTATAACGGACAGTTTGGCGTGGGTATTATTACTACGTTGTATTTCAACAACTCTGCGCTTGTATTGACCGCTCACGTGATGTGATTCGAAAGTGAAAGTTGTGAATATGGCAAAACGTAAACTGACTTCAAGTGAGGTTTTGCAGGCGATTTTGGACAATAATTCTGATCATGATTGTAGCAGTTCTGAAGAAGATTTTAGCGACAATGATGATCAGCAACGTGCGCTGCATGATACTGTGAATGACGACGCATCGGATGATGGCGATGAGTGCGTGTATCCCCAGCATCTCAACTGGACTGCTGCCCGTTATCTGAGCCAGATATGAAAGATCCAAACCATGACCGCTTGTTCAAGCTACGTCCTTTGATTGACCATTTATTTGAAACATTTCAGCAGGTATTTCAGCAGGTAAATACTGCTTGAATAAATGTAAAGTAAAAAAACGAAAATTGTTCAGATTTCTCCTGGCATGGGGAATATTTAGGGAGTTGGCGGTTAAAAGGTTAAAGAACTTAGCATATTGTCTGGTGGAGAACTAAAGTTTGCTTTGTGGTATATAGTGCCCTACAGGTGTGCCTGCTTATCGAACACAACCTACCATAAATCAGCTTACATAACCTCAAAAAACCTTCAGCATACAGAGAAAAATAAGTCGGCTAACTTTAAATTTTCTCCCCACTGCGCAAAGGTATGCGGTTCACCAGGAACAATATGATAAAAGGGGGCGTGTCCTTTTGCAAATATTGTAACTCCGGTGGTACTGACACAGCGCTTTACCGTTTTCCATTTTACAGTTGTTTACCTTCGCAGTTTTACACTGTAAAATTAACATTGATTTTTTCAGTGTAACCATAAAGTAAAAGCAAATGGTCTGTAGCATGATGAGGCTCTATTGTAGGCATGGAGCTGGACAGTTTGACATCCATGGCAGAGCGACGGGCACTGAGCAGACTCCTGTCAATCATGGAGAATCCACTGCATCCACTGAACAGGATCATCTCCAGACAGAGGAGCAGCTTCAGCAACAGACTGCTGTCACCATCCTGCTCCACTGACAGACTGAGGAGATCGTTCCTCTCCCACACTATGCGACTCTTCAATTCCACCCCGGGGGGTAAACGTTAACATTATCAAAGTTATTGTCTGTTTTTTACCTGCATTATTATTACTCTTTAATTTAATATTGTTTTTTTTTTTGTATCAGTATGCTGCTGCTGGAGTATGTGAATTTCCCCTTGGGATTAATAAAGTATCTATCTATCTCTCTATCTATCTATCTATCTATCTATCTATCTATCTATCTATCTATCTATCTATCTATCTATCTATCTATCTATCTATCTATCTATCTATCTATCTATCTATCTATCTATCTATCTATCTATCTGTAGCAACGGATGGCACTGACTTCCCAGGAGGCTCTGCAGCACTGCAGCTAAAATAAGACAGTTCATTATAATTTAATTTATGCTGTATTTTAAAATAGTTCTTGTGTTTCATGTTGGGTTATAGCTTTTGGTAACGGAAGTGTTTTATGAAAGTTTAAAGGGGAGATTGGAGTTTGCCTACCACTACTAACCGCTGCTCCCTGGTGTATGAGTCCAGGTATCGGGAGTAGAGAAGGGAGCTGAAGTTGAGTATTGCCGTTTTGTAGAGATCACGTTATTTGAATGTACAACTCTACCAGAATTAAAAGAAAATGTGTTTTTGTATACATTGAGTGTGTCTATTTGTCACAATATTTTGAAGTTAGAAAAATACTGATTTTACAGAACTTGGCTGTAAAAAATAATGGCTGATGTTGACTTTTGTCAAAAGGAGAAGTTGACGATGGTAATCAACTGTAAACTGTGACAAAACCAACCGTTATGTTTTAATTGGACTCTCATTGCTAGAAGGAATGTTAGCTTCATTGGCTTGACCAAGATTTCCTGTGCACGTGTGAGTAGCAAGGCGCAAACAACGGCAAAAATGGCACTGACATCTGGCGAGAGACCAAAGAGAATGCATAAAGCAAAATACTCAGTGGACGACGTTTTGCCTATTATCTCTGAACTGGACTATGACTTGTTGAACTCTGATTTTGATACAAGTGATTAAAAATGAATACGAGGTTCTAGCTTCAGCTGATTGGTCCCCGGCTAATCGTGGTACTGACAATGTTTGCCAGGGAGGACTGCAACTTAACAATGATAAGAGGTACAAACCAGATTGCATTGCACTGCGAGCGCGACCACTGCTGCCGACCCAGCCACACAAAGACAGCCTGGCAGCAAGCCTGCCTCACATTCTTGGCAAACTGGCAACCACAGCATGCAGCAACAGATGTTTTATGTTTATTTCTGTGTGAAACCATTGCTTTTAAGAAACTATTTTAAAAAAAAATATATTCATCCTTCAGAGAGTTAAGATATACAGAAAGTTTTCAGTAGAACATAAGGTAACTTTCCTTTCTATCAGAAAAGGTATTTCACTTTTACTTTTCAGTATTTTTCCTGTTAAATTTACTGACATTTCTTCCAGTATGATCTTGCTTTCATCAGAATGGAGAATCTTACTTCTCACACTCTTTAAGGTGTCTTTATGCAAAATTCAAGTGGGCTTCTATGATTGTATTACTGTCCAGCCACTCTGTCATAAACTCCAGCCAGCTCCACCTCTTCCCTTTCCTCATCCCGTGATATCCATCGTCAAGCACACAGCTTTATCGCAGATGTCAGAGGGGGACATTTTTTGTACACTGGGTGGTTCCATTAGGCACCTATTGTTGGGACTGGGGGTGAGAAGTTAAAAGGCAAATTTCCTGGGTAATCCCATTACTGATGTTGTCATGGCTGTCTGCAGGATGGAGGTATTTGCTGTCTTGCAAAGGAGTCACCGCTTTGTAGTTTTTGGCTGGTTGACTATACAAACAATACCAAGTTGTGATAACAGAACTGCTCCTTCCTTGGAGGATGTCTGTACTTACCTGACTTGGAAATTAACATGTTTGACAATATTGGTTTCTAATCAGCAGATCTGTACTCATTAATGGTTGGTAACAATACATTTTGTTAACTTGTCCATCCATACATCCATTTTCTAACCCGCTGAATCTGAACACAGGGTCACGGGGGTCTGCTGCAGCCAATCCCAGCCAACACATTGTGTTTTCATTAATTGTTAAACCCAGGAAATTTAGATGTGCCATAGTTTAAACCGATTGTCCAGGACTGACAATGGCAGGGACTGAAGGAGAAATTAAATTCCTGGGCAGGAGAAGGCAGAGAACGCTGAGAACGCTGCCAAGATACAGGGGCTCGTAGGCAGACGAGGGTACCTGGCTGGCACGATGTGGGGCACAAGGACGGCAACACTTACTTCCAGGGAGGAAGAGACAGCTCCACAAGGAGACACCAGTTGTGGGTCCAGCGAGAGAGGGAAGCCGCATGAAAGGACCGAGCAAAGCTGGAGAATGAGAAGTGAGGCGTGCCGAGGTCACAGCAACACAAGGAGCCCAGAGTGGGAAAAAAGAACGACGAGGAGACGCTGACAGGGATTCCACGATTTTGACACAACTTCTGTTGGGAAACGAGTGTCCAGTGAACAGAGTGCATCGTTGGACAGTTGGACGATTAATTGTTGGGATAACACGGTGCGCAAACTGGACTCTGCACCACTAAAGGTTGTATCCTCCAGTTCATGTTCTTAATGGACTTTTAGAGTATGGACTGTGTGCTTTCCTTTTCAAAAAAAGGAATTTCGTTCCTGTTATTGTTAGATTATTTTTATGTTCATTTATCTTTTTAATATACTTTATATTGTTGCTTTTCCGCAATTACTGTTGTGTGTTTCATTGTGTGTTTACTCACCGCCCAATTTAAAGAAACCTGTGTGCTAGTATCGGTAAATTTCAAAGAGTTCCCAGTCTCTTAATAAAACTGGGTGGCATAGTCGGATATTTTAATGGTGTCTAAGTTAGATTACCTGTAAGTGTGACCAGGCACCTGTCACACAAGCTTTCACGCTCTTTCCTTTTGCATTTCTTTCTCTCTCTTCTGAATGCAGATAATTGGCCATCTATGCCTCATGGCAAGCAGATAACATAAAATGTTAAACGTGGATGGATACTGAAAAGGACTTGTTTTAATGCGCACGGTAGAGAATGCCTGCAGATGCTAGCCAAGACACGCAACGGTGGAAAAAGGCAAGCAGCAGACATCTGAAGGGTGAAGAAGCGAGTGCCGGAAATGCTCGAGGCCAACTCAATGCAATTTAAAATTCAAAAAAAAAATAAAAGAAAAGCAGGGGAGTACATAGCTGAAAATGCAATGGAAAATGAACAGAGCAGAAGGAATGTCAACAATAAAAGGCCTTCGGGGATCTAGTGGACTTCAGAGTATGAAGTAAGTGAGCAGTGTGAAGAGGCAATTAAGAGACACAAAGAATACCGAGCTGAATGAATGGAATGCACTTCTGGATACAGTGAGCTGCGCCATTTAGACACCACTAGGATTGCTTCATTCAGATCTGGTTGTGTCACTACAAGCAGACTATCCCAAATAACATGCGCGCAGATAACAGAATAAGATGCTCTAAACGATGAGGTTTCACAAAGGTCCCCGAGTTTGACCTGCTTAGTTGAGTCAGTCTTATCTGGTGATGACAACAATGCTAAAATGTTCCGCAAGCCCTGGGGGATTATTAGACAATGGGGCATTAAGGTGTACGTGGCCATCTTATCTGTGACATGGCCCACCGCGATGCAAGGTATGCAATGCCTCAGTTATAGACGACATGCCTGTCTGTTTTACAAAAATAAGGAGGACTATATCATGCATGTAAGGAAATAAACAAAAAGTAGATATAGACGTACAATAGATTTACATTTATTGGTGTTGTAGATGCTTTATAGGCAGCAGCCATAACACATGAACTTCAGAACAGGTTATCCACCTGAAGCTAAGCCTGTTCGGGCTCGGCCAGAGATGGTGCTGGAAGAGGTGCTGGTGAGGACACCAGGGATCCCAATGTAGTAATGGGGACACTTCTTCTTCTTCTTTCAGCTGCTCCAGTTAGGGGTTGCCACAGCAGATCATCTTCTTCCATATCTTTCTGTCCTCTGCATCTTGCTCTGTTACACCCATTACCAGCATGTCCTCTCTCACCACATCCATAAACCTTCTCTTAGGCCTTCCTCTTTTCCTCTTACCTGGCAGCTCTATCCTTAGCATCCTTTTCCCAATATACCCAGCATCTCTCCTCTGCACCAAACCAGCACAATCTCACTTCTCTGGCTTTGTCTCCAAACCGTGCAACCTGAGTTGACCCTCTAATTTCCTCATTTCTAATCCTGTCCATCCTCGTCACACCCAATGCAAATCTTAGCATCTTTAACTCTGCCACTTCCAGCTGTTTCTTGGGCAGTGCCACCATCTCCTGCCCATATAACATAGCTGGTCTCACTGCCGTCCTGTAGAACTTCCCTTTCACTCTTGCTGATACCCGTCTGTCACAAATCACTCCTGACACTCTTCTCCACCCATTCCACCCTGCCTGCACTCTCTTTTTCACCTCTCTCTAATGGTGATACTGTGTTGTAAAAAGCCTCATCCTTTGGATGAGACCTAAAACTGAGGTCCTGACTCTCTGTGGTCATTAAAGACTCCTGTGCATCCTTCATAAAGAGTAGAGTGTATCCCAATGTCCTAGCTAAATTGTACACCCTGAGACATCCTGGCCCACTAATCATCCCCTGTCTCTGATTGGTCAATTATCTCTCACCCCTTCACCCCATAACAGCTAATGTGTAGTAAGTGTACTGGCGCATAATGGCAGCCATTGCATCATCCAGGTGGACGCTGCACATTAGTGGTGCCCCACTTACTGTGTAAACTTGAAAAGTGCTATATAAATGTAATGAATGAATTATTAGTGGATTGTTTTATTCAAAGCAACTTACAAAATAGGTCAACATACTCGAGTAACATCAGTCTGGGGACTGTTTGGGGACAAGAGTAATAGGACCAAAGATATAAAATTGAGCATCACAAGCAAACAGCTCAGACCAAAATACAATTGAGTTACAAGTCCCAGATTTACAAAACCCAACAGCCAGACAGAAATTCATCAATCAAGAGGGTCTTCAAATGCTTCTTAAACACATTGAAGGAGTCGTAAGTTCGAATAGAGGTGGGCAGCTCATTCCACCAGCCAGGAGCTACAAATGAAAAGAGTCTGGATTGAGATTTGATATGACACAGAGGTGGCATCACCAGACGCCATTCAACAGCAGATTTGAGTGGTCTAGAAGGAGAGTGGGACGGTAAGGCGTCGAAACGTTTTAATCAGAAACTATTAAAAAAAAAACTTAACTAAAATCGACAATTTATAAACCGCTAATCTTCAAAGACAATAATTCATTTTTGAAACATTCTCAAAGCTTTATATTGACAGTTTGTAGCCGACTTGACACATTTATACAGGTTTGCTGGTATAAATAAATTGAGATAAGCTTTCATTTGCAAATTCAACATGGCTAAACACAACCCACGATGAGACAAACTCCCTTGCATTGTACTCCACACATCAGGCTTTAGAACCTTACATTCTATTAGCTTTCTTATTAGCTTACATAGACTGCCTAGATGTCGATAATGATGAGTCTACAGGTCAGGTTGGGAAGCAGAATTGCTGCATCCATCACACAATGAAATAGCTTGGGATCTCAGTTGGTACTGACAGCTTCAAATGCTGTTTTCCCCAAAAGGAAACAGAACTTGATGCAAACACGTTAAGTCTGCCATCACAAAATCCACGAAGACTGTAACAGAGTCTCAAGAAAAAAAATGACACTAACCTTACAGACTTTTCCGCAAGGACGCCGCTTGGCCAAATGATGCAGAGGGCAGTCATGCAGTACACGCACCTTGTGGCAGATGTCAGAACTAATGCCCCTCCAGCCTCCAGAAAAACAATTCTCATTATTTTTGGGCCCCCCTTGTAAGTAATCTACTTGATTCATGGTAATAGTGATGACTACTCCAAAATAGTGAGATGTGCAAGTTCACATACCCTAAAGATTAACCAATGGGTCACTTAAAGGGCTCTTAAAAGCAGAAATGAAATCTTCAGGTTGCAAATGCACAGAGCTGAGCCAAACTGAAGAATGTAAAGAGCAATACAGGAGCTAAGGGTCTGCCTGAGCAGCTGGAGAACGAGCTAATGGCACCAGACATGGCAAACATATCACACACCAAAGAGAAATATTTTTTGAGATAAGAAAATGCATTGAGCATATTGTGGAAAATGTGATTATGATGAGTAAGATGAGCTTGATATAAAAATTTGATAGATAGATAGATAGATAGATAGATAGATAGATAGATAGATAGATAGATAGATAGATAGATAGATAGATAGATAGATAGATAGATAGATAGATAGATAGATAGATAGATAGATAGATAGATAGATAGATAGATAGATAGATAGATAGATAGATAGATGATTTGTTAGCTGAAAGTCCTCAGTGTTGGAGTGTCAGAGAGAGGATGTGCAGCATTGTTCATGATGACACTCAGTTTTGTTTTAACTCTCTTCTTTGTACATATCTCCAGGAGATCCAGAGTGTGTCCCATAACTGAGTCTGCCCTTTTAATTAGCGTGTTGTTTTGGTGAGCCTCTCTTGAAGTGATGTTACCAGGCCAGCACACCACTGAGTAGACAATCACATTGGCCAATACTGAGTTATCTCTCTTCTGTGCAGATGTGCTTTAATTCAGAGACAATGGTAGATTTTTTAATAGATAGATAGATAGATAGATAGATAGATAGATAGATAGATAGATAGATAGATAGATAGATAGATAGATAGATAGATAGATAGATAGATAGATAGATAGATAGATAGATAGATAGATAGATAGATAGATAGATAGATAGATAGATAGATATGCACACACAGTTTGGTATGAACAAAGAAGAAAATGAAAAAGAGAGAAAAATTCTGACTTGGCCTGACAGTGACATTATGCAGATGTATCACCATTGGTACATATAAATGTGCCCCCTCAGTGGTTCTTGATGCACTTTTGCTGAATGATTTGTTAGCTGAAAGTCCTCAGTGTTGGTGTGACAGAGAGAGAGGATGTGCAGCATTGTTCATGGTGGCACTCAGTTTTGTTTTAACTCTCTTCTTTGTTCATATCTCCAGGGGATCCAGAGTGCGTCCGATAATAGTCTGCCCTTTTAATTAGCTTGTTGATTCACTGGTCCTCTCTTGTATTGATGCTACCGGCTCAGCACACTACTGAGTAGACAATCACATTGGCCATCACAGAGTTATAGAAGATGTATGAGATGTCAATACTCACATTAAAGGAACGGTCTCCTAAGATATAGAGCCTGCATTGCCCCTTCTATTTTAGTTCCTCAGTGTTCCAAGACCAGTCCAGACTGACATTGATGTAGACCCCCAAGTACATGTAGGAGTGGACCACCTCTCCATCCACTCCCTGACCAGACACTGAGGCTGTTTGGTGTGGTGAAAGTCAATAAGTAGTTTCTTGGTTTTTCTGATGTTAAGTTGCCGACAATTGTCTTTGCACCATGAAACAAACTTCTCCCCCTGACTCCTCTCCTCTGTTGCATCCCCTTTATCAATACACCCCATAAGTGCAGGATCATCTGAGAATGTCTGCAATGATCTGCAGTTATATTTATAGTCTGAGGTGTACAGAGTGAAGAGTAAAGCAGACAGGCCTGTTCATGTGGTGCTCCAGTGTTGCTCACCCAGTCCTTGAGCCTCACAATCTGGGGTCTGCCAGACAGGTAGTTCATTATCCAGGACACCACAGGCTCATCCACCTCCATACCTCTGAGTTTACCCCTTAACTGGGATGGCTGGGTAGTACTGAAGGTGCTGGAGAAATCAAAATAACATAATCCTCAGAGTGCTGCCATCTTTGTCCGGGTGAGGATAAGCCTTGAGGAGCAGAGAGATAATTGTATCCTCCACTCCAATTTTTGTCTGATAAGCAAACTGGAGTTGGTCTGGATGGTCAACAACAAGAGAACTCATACAGTCATATGAAAAAGTTTTGGAACCCCTTCTTAATTCTTTGAATTTTTGTTTATCATTGGCTGAGCTTTCAAAGTAGCAACTTCCTTTTAATATATGACATGCCTTATGGAGACAGTAGTATTTCAGCAGTGACATTAAGTTTATTGGATTAACAGAAAAAATGTAATATGCATCATAACAAAATTAGACAGGTGCATAAATTTGGGCACCCAACAGAGATATAACATCAATACTTAGTTGAGCCTCCTTTTATAAATATAACCGCCTCTAGACGCTGTCCTCCTATAGCCTTTGATGAGTGTCTGGATTCTGGATGGAGGTATTGTTGACCATTCTTCATACAAAATCTCTCCAGTTCCGTTAAATTTGATGGCTGCCGAGCATGGACAGCCTGCTTCAAATCATCCCATAGATTTTCGATGATATTCAAGTCAGGGGACTGTGACGGCCATTCCAGAACATTGTACTTCTCCCTCTGCATGTATGTCATTGTAGATTTCGAACTGTGTTTTGGGTCATTGTCTTGTTGGAATATCCAACCCCTGCGTAACTTCAACTTTGTGACTGATGCTTGAACATTATCCTGAAGAATTTGTTGATATTGGGTTGAATTCATCCACCCTCGACTTTAACAAGGGCCCCAGTCCCTTAACTTGCCACACAGCCCCACAGCATGATGGAACCTCCACCACATTTGACAGGAGGTAGCAGGTGTTTTTCTTGGAATGCGGTGTTCTTCTTCTGCCATGCAAAGCGTTTTTTGTTATGACCAAATAACTCCATTTTTGTCTCATCAGTCCAAAGCACTTTGTTCCAAAATGAATCTGGCTTGTCTAAATGAGCATTTGCATACAACAAGCGACTCTGTTTATGGCGTGACTGCAGAAAGGGCTTCTTTCTCATCACCCTGCCATACAGATGTTCTTTGTGCAAATTGCGCTGAACTGTAGAACGATGTACAGATACACCATCTGCAGCAAGATGTTCTTGCAGGTCTTTGGAGGTGATCTGTGGGTTGTCTGTAACCATTCTCACAATCCTGCTCATATGCCGCTCCTGTATTTTTCTTGGCCTGCCAGACCTGCTGGGTTTAACAGCAACTGTGCCTGTGGCCTTCCATTTCCTGATTCCATTCCTTACAGTTGAGACTGACAGTTTAAACCTCTGAGATGGCTTTTTGTAGCCTTCCCCTAAACCATGAGACTCAACAATCTTTGTTTTCAGATCTTTAGAGAGTTGCTTTGAGGATCCCATGCTGTCACTCTTCAGTGGACAGTCAAAGGGAAACACAACTTGCAATTGACAACCTTAAATACCTTTATATCTCATGATTGGACACACCTGTCTATGAAGTTCAAGGCTTAACCAGCTAATCCAACCAATTTGGTGTTACAAGTAATCAGCATTGAGCAGTGACAGGCATTCAAATCAGCAAAATGACAAGGGGACCCACATGTTTGCACAGCCAGTTTTTCACATTTGATTTCATTTCATACAACTAAATACTGCGTCACTAAAAATCTTTGTTCGGAAAACACCCCAGTACTCAGATGTTCCTAGGAAATGAAGGACATACCACTGTTATCTTTTATGTTGAAAGGAGAGTCAATTATTATGCAGGCTGAGAGGGGTTCCCAAACTTTTTCATATGACTGTAGAGTCCAGGACCAGCCTCTCAGTGGTCTTCATGATGTGAGACATAAGTGCCACTGGTCTGTACTCATTAGGTGAAGAGGCACCTGCCTTCTTTGGAACAGGAACAATGCAGGATGATAATGCAATAAATTACAGGGATGACTTTATTACGTCTTTAGTTTTTGCTGAACAGCACCATCTACTGAGGGATATGGGGGCAGTGCCCCTTCTGCTTTAGCCTCTTTAGCACTGTTAACCCCCAGAAAAACCAATTACTACTTTCCCTGACCTTCACCAAGATACCTCTTTTTACGGCCTTCTCCTCGGAAGCTATTGCTCTCTCATTCCTTTTCTCTTTCACGTGAAATTGTTTTCCATTCAGTTGTTTCTTCCCAGCACTCACCTCTTCTCTGTATAAGCTGCCAGCTCCTGGCTGTTGCCTAATCTCCCTGCTGTATCCACGATCACACACTCTCACATGCACATCACTAACAAGGACCAGTGCCTGGTCAGTGCTAAAAAGTTAATACTCAACAAATTAAAATCTTAAAAAGCACATTGTGTCGCATCCTGTCACAGTCTCCTGCTTCCCTCTGACCCTGTTCAGGATAAGCATGTTTGTAAACGGATGAATAGATTGATGGAAAGATAGATGTCTTTGTTTGTAAAGATTCTGTTTAAGACTTGTCACACAAGTTAGAATATGTGATGGCTCTCCGTCCTTTAAGGGCATTTTTGATATATTTGGGTTGTCCTGTCTTGTCAGGAATGAGATAACTAATATGACCAGGAGATACGGGCAAAAGGCAAAACAAAATACAGTGACCAAAGCCCAGACGAGAAGCAAAAATTCAGGCAAGTAGTCGACAACCAGGGAAGACACAAAAATAAAACGCAAAAAGTGTAACTAATAAGGGTCTTAAAGGATTTATTCGCAGATCCAATAAAATTCAATGCAACTGCTGACCTTTTATCCTGATAATGAAAGAATGAATGAGTGAGTGAATCAATGAATGAAATGATTTTTACAAAAATTTCTAGTAATAAAATGCATTGCTACAAATGTTTATGAAACACCATCTGTTGGAATGACAAATACAATGCATTTTACTGCTACAGATGTTTGTGATGCACCTCTTGTTGGAAATACATAGCAACAGGGTGGACATACAGATACACAGACAAACAGACACTTATCCTTTGATTACACTGGTCTACAAAAAAAATATTTTTTGTTTGCTACTGGGGACTTCAGAGCAGCTCTCTATGAAGTTCTTTACACTGATTTCATATATGAAATTGGAATTAAGCTAGTACGTCACGTTTTTGAAATACACATCATTGACGTTTTGACACTTTTGAATATCAATATAATATATTGTGATAACGGCACTATATAGTGGTGACTTGGCACAGACTGCACAGAGGCAAGTGTAAAAAAAAACAAATAGATAGATAGATAGATAGATAGATAGATAGATAGATAGATAGATATGAAACTGTATAAGATAGATAGATAGATAGATAGATAGATAGATAGATAGATAGATAGATAGATAGATAGATAGATAGATAGATAGATAGATAGATAGATAGATAGATATGAACCTATATAATAGATAGATAGATAGATAGATAGATAGATAGATAGATAGATAGATAGATAGATAGATAGATAGATAGATAGATAGATAGATAGATAGATAGATAGATAGATAGATAGATAGATAGATAGATAGATAATCCCAAGGGAAAATTCACAATTAATTAGATTTAGCAAAATGCAAAAAATTGCAATGCAATTATTATAGGGATGCAGGTTCTAAACAAAACTGTTCCAAGATGGTGGAGCTTCCAGTTTTGCGCCCTATTGACAGGAAGAGGTGGGGCCAGGAAGATGGACATCGGAAGTGATGTCAGAGATGTTCTAGCTGTCAATCAACCAGTCTGCAGAGGGAGGAAGAGAGAAAGGCATTAGGACACAGCGCCAACCCCTGGAGTGGCAGTAGAACTGCAGTCATAAGAGGCCTTCAGTTGTCCCCTAGATAGACAGGGAAAATTTAGTACCACTAATCCACCCAACCTGCATGTCTTTGGACTGTGGCAGTAAACTGGAGCATCCAGAGGAAACCCACACAGACATGGGGAGAACATTCAAACTCTACACAGGGAGGACCCAGGCACATGAACCCAGATCTCCTTACCACTATGCCACTGTGCCATCTCCAATTCATCCAAACAAAATAGGGTGTGCAGAAAGCCAAAGTATCCGAATACTTTCTGAATCCACTGAATGAATGCAAGTTATAACACATAAAGTGAAGGTGTTACAGATTTTAATCTGACGCTGGGAAGATAAAATGGGAAATAAAAAGCAAATGCGATGATGGCGTGGACAGGATGTAGGTAAACAATTTCCTCTTGTGATGCATGTGCTGAAATACAAGCAGCTGTGCTCCACATTTAGCATCTGTTCATTTTGCTCTTCTTTGCTGTTGTTGCTGATTTTGAAATGAATGAATGAATGAATAGACTGAGTGCGGCTCCATAGCGTGTTAAAGCTGCAGGGAACCATCAAACAAATATTTTGGCAATGAAAAATTTAATTAAGAAATTTGAATTGTGTTAAGTGCAATTTTTATCTGTCATTTGTACTTGGCTGACACCTATCCAGTAATAAAAGTTCTTTTTAACGGGGACCAATTTTGGGATAAAGCCATCACACATACCAGTTAGAACTGCTCTATTGGACCTTGGAGGGCATCTGGTTTAATTTTATTGCTTCATTTCATTGACCAATGCAGACATTTTTATTTTTCTGCAAAAAAGAAATTGTGTGGCTTACCTCAGCTCAAATTTAATAAACTGTCACATCAGGCTAACAGCTCAGGCCACGAGGGTCTGCACAAAACCTCGAAGAGTTGACCACATGTAACAAGGCATTCCAAATGGCGGTCTGGTTTTGATTTGGTTTGTTACCATGGACTAACAAAGTTATGTTTTTGGTGGTTTGCGAGACCCCATGACTGACAGTCAAACAGTCTTCATTACTCAGCTCTGTTTTTGCAATCTGAACCTTTTGAAGTTTTTTTTTTTAACTATTTGATAATGTGCAGTGTGGAATTCATAAATATTTCAAACAGATTTAAACAATTTAAAAGTTTAAAATGATTTAACAAGTGTAAGTGCCAAGCAGGATTATTTGGCATTCCAGATGGGAGGACAAGATAAGGTAGCAGTGGGAGAAAGCTCTTAATTGTGCATTGTATTTTATCCCCCATCCACTAGATGGCTGCATAGTGGTAACCACGTGAAACCCTGCAGGGTATGATGGGAGTTGTAGTGCCGCGAGTCAGCTCTGCTGGGTCCCATGGGAGCTGCCAGGTAGTGCAGCAGGGATTTAAGATCCCTACTTTTTGGGACTTCTGTCTGACCCGAAACTGCTTCCTTCAGCCTGTGCCCTGGCACCAGAAGTACTCCTGGGTCCGAAATAAAAGGAAGACATCCAACCTCCTCCCGTGAGTCAGAGTTGGCACCTCAACTTTTCTTTGGGGCTCTGTAAAATCTGTCTCATAGAATACTTTATGTAGTATATACAAGCAGAATAAAAGGTTTTGTCTTGTCCTCACAACTAATCGTGCCACCCGAGTTATTGTCGAATGCTACATGCCGAGGGGTACTCCAGTCACCAGTGCAAGTTACTGTGCCTCGCTGGAGACCAACGTAAAGCCTGCTATTGGATCCAAGCACTGGGGACTGCTGCCATCTCAAGGAGTCCTTTTACAGTCCCAAAGGTATCACGTCCTAGTGAGCTGAATGACTTCTGGCCTGTCGATATGACATCACATGTGATAGAGACCATAGAGCGGTTGCTGCTTCACCACCTGAGGCCACAGGTCCAACACGCCCTCGACCCTCTGCAGTTCGCATACCAGGAGAAGGTGGGAGTGGAGGATGCCATCATCTATATGCTACACCGATCACTCTCCCACTTGGACAGAGGCAGTGGTGCTGTAAGAATTATGTTTCTGGACTTCTCTAGCACCTTCAACACCATCCAACCTCTGCTCCTTAGGGACAAGCAGACAGAGATGGGAGCAGATTCATAACTAGTGGCATGGATCGTGGACTATCTTAAAGACAGACCTCAGTATGTGCGTCTTGGGAACTGCATGTCTGACATTGTGGTCAGCAACACAGGAGCGCTGTAGGGGACTGTACTTTCTCCGGTCC
The DNA here is from genome assembly GCF_900747795.2 of Erpetoichthys calabaricus. Classification (NCBI taxonomy): domain Eukaryota; kingdom Metazoa; phylum Chordata; class Cladistia; order Polypteriformes; family Polypteridae; genus Erpetoichthys; species Erpetoichthys calabaricus. The sequence goes on along the minus strand of NC_041396.2, from coordinate 26,099,176 downwards.
TGTTCAGCCTATATACATCGGACTTCCAATACAACTCAGAGTCCTGCCACGTGCAAAAGTTCACTGATGACACTGCTATCGTGGGCTGCATCAGGAGTGGGCAGGAGGAGAAGTATAGGAACCTAATCAAGGACTTTATTAAATGGTGTGACTCAAACCACCTACACCTAAACACCAGCAAAATCAAGGAGATGGTGGTGGATTTTAGGAAAACCAGGCCCCTCATGGACCCCGTGATCATCACAGGTGACTGTGTGCAGAGGGTGCAAACCTATAAATACCTGGGAGTGCAGCTGGATGATAAATTGGACTGGACTGCCAATACTGTGTAAGAAAGGACAGAGCCGACTATACTTCCTTAGAAGACTGGCGTCCTTCAACATCTGCAATAAGATGCTGCAGATGTTCTATCAGACGGTTGTGGCAACCGCCCTCTTCTACGCAGTGGTGTGCTGGGGAGGCAGCATTAAGAAGAAGGACGCCTCACACCTGGACAAACTGGTGAGGAAGGCAGGCTCTATTGTAGGCATGGAGCTGGACAGTTTTACATCTGAAGCAGAGCGACGGGCACTGAGCAGGCTCCTGTCAATCAGGGAGAATCCACTGCATCCACTGAACAGGATCATCTCCAGACAGAGGAGCAGCTTCAGAGACAGACTGCTGTCACCGTCCTGCTCCACTGACAGACTGAGGAGATCGTTCCTCCCCACACTAAGCGACTCTTCAATTCCACCCGGGGGGGTAAACATTAACATTATTCAAAGTTATTGTCTGTTATACTTGCATTTTTATCACTTTTTAATTTAATATTGTTTTTTGTATCAGTATGCTGCTGTTGGAGTATGTGAATTTCCCCTTGGGATTAATAAAGTATCTATCTATCTATCTATCTATCTATCTATCTATCTATCTATCTATCTATCTATCTATCTATCTATCTATCTATCTATCTATCTATCTATCTATCTATCTATCTATCTATCTATCTATCTATCTACTGCAAGACAATGACACACACACACAATGCTAAAAACACAAAGGCCTGTCTGGAGAAACTGAAGTTTGAGGTATTGCCACATTCTCTTTACTAGCCAGATTTGCCACCATCTGAGTTCCATCTTTTTGGACTACTAAAAAAACATCTGGGTGATCGTCGATTCAAGACAGATGACAACGTGAAGAAAGCAGTGCACGAGTGGTGGTGAGGACGAGACAAAACCTTTTATTCTGCTGGTGCAAGTACATTGAGAAGGGTGGAGACGACTTTGAGAACTTACATGATCTGTTTTGTTAAGGTTCATTCCAATTGTTTGATGTCTTTTGTTTGTACCCTTGTGGTGCCTTTTCATTGTTGCTTATTTGCCATCATTAAATGGGGTTTACCACGGTGGTAGCCCAAATCTTCATGCTGCACAAGTCTAATTTTTGTTACTATATATAGTATGAATGTCTGCATAGACAGATCAATAGAAAAGGCATTAGATAGATAGATAGATAGATAGATAGATAGATAGATAGATAGATAGATAGATAGATAGATAGATAGATAGATAGATAGATAGATAGATAGATAGATAGATAGATAGATAGATAGATAGATAGATAGATAGATAGATAGATAGAAAAAATGAAATGTAGAGATGTCAGGTAATTGAAAGGAACTACTCTGGGCATCTCTTTTCTAGGAGGATTCATTTTGCTGTTGTGCTCACCTCGCTTGTGTTATTAGTGGAGGAAGGAAACGTAATAAGGGATACCGTTTTGCTGATGTTAGTGGCTAAGTGAGTTTGTCTTTCTTCTGAGGTTTCGCTTTGCCAATGTGCTCGCCTCGCTTGTGTTATTAGTGGCTAAGCGAGTTTTCTGTTTCCTTGGTGGTGGACCCCTTACACCGACTCCATCTCTCACTTCCAGGCTGGACAGACTGACACCCACACTTAAACGCGTAGACGTTTATTTATAAGATATATATTATATTATATTGAACTCAAGCTGTCCGTAATAATATTTTGAACCTCTACTTCAAATCAGCCATAAAATATAAGCTCTTACACTATTCCTCCATCATCATACACATTTTTTCGTACTCTGATAATTGTAATATATGGCTCCCCAAGTAAACTAATGCAAACAAAACTTTGAAATTTTGTAGCTGCTTTGACCTGGGTATTCTGTATGGAATGGTAGTGGGGCAGGGTGCAGGGTCCAGAATGTCAATGCGGAAAACACAAAAGCACACAAAGCTACACACAGAATTCATGCCAATTTGGAAGAAAGTGTAGTAAAACAACCAGACTGCCGACTTTACCACCTTTACACAGGTTCCAGAGTTTTTTTATTTCGATATTTTGTGCTTTTAGAGAAAAGTTACCTCAATACAGATCTCTCATATCCCAAATCCTGTCCTGCTCCTTGCCTAAATTGACAAAGACTTTCTTCCCTGGTTGATGTTTTTCTTCACGGGTTGTCTGACTTTTCTTACACATACCTAAAATGAGAGTGTTTTTGTCTAAACATCCCCAGTGTGTCTTGGTATGGAACACAGTAGCTTTTCAATCCAGTGTTTACTGCTGTCCTGAATGATAGATAGATAGATAGATAGATAGATAGATAGATAGATAGATAGATAGATAGATAGATAGATAGATAGATAGATAGATAGATAGATAGATAGATAGATAGATAGATAGATAGATAGATAGATAGATAGATAGATAGATAGATAGATAGATAGATAGAATGAAGATGTTAGCCTAATATAAACTAATCTTTATTACCACTATATACACACATCTCTCTATTATAAAAAAAATCTTGGAAGGGAGACAAGGGAGACAAGACGTGATCTTCTTGGAAGACACTTAAAAGATCCGCAAGACGAAAGAGATTGGCCATGGAGCGTCTCGCAGGGACCTTAAACATGAGACTCGGTGCCAAGAGATTGTCCCAGGACCATCTCACGGGGACGTGGAACATAAGATTCTTGCAAGTCACGCACTACTTACAGCCGTTTTCAAATAAGACCATGGTCATCAAAACTCTCAGTCGTGTAAAGGCTTTTAGCAGACACAGATCACAGATCCTGTGCTCTCAGCTCATATAAAGCATATAATAATAATAATAATAATAATAATAATAATAATAATAATAATAATAATAATAATAATAATAATAATAATACATTTTATTTATACAAGGTGCCTTTCAGAGAACTCAAGGACACTGAACAAACAAACAAACAATAAATAAATAAATAAATAAATAAATAAATAAATAAATAAATAAAAGACACAATTATAAACAACTTAAAACATCAGAAAATCTAAAAATTAAAACCAAACAAAACCACTGTAATCAGAAGGAAAAAGAAAAAGCCATTTTAAACAGATGCGTTTTAAGTATAAATATATACTTATATATATATATATATATATATATATATATATATATATATATATATATATATATATATATATAAATCCATCCATTATCCAACCCACTATATCCTAACTACAGGGTCACGGGGATCTGCTGGAGCCAATCCTAGCCAACACAGGGTGCAAGGCAGGAAACAAACCCTGGGCAGGGCACCAGCCCACCGCAGGGCACACGCACACACACACCCACACACCAAGCACAATTTAGAATCGCCAATGCACCTAACCTGCATGTCTTTGGACTATGGGAGGAAACCGGAGTACCCAGAGGAAACCCATGCAGACATGGGGAGAACATGCAAACTCCACGCAGGGAGGACCCAGGAAGCGAACCCAGGTCCCCAAACTGTGAGCCAGCAGCAGTGCTACCCACTGCGCCACCGTGCCGCCCCTATATATAAATATATACACTAAATATAAGGACAATACATTCTAGATGAAACATCAACGACTAAGCAAAGAAGAAAGCAGCACGGAGAAAAGAGACACAAATACGTGGGAGAGAAAAAATGCACATAAGAGATTATGAAAGCAGTGGAATTCAAAAGGCACAAACAAAAACGATGGTGCGATACACATGCAGAGAAAGATAAACAATATGAAAGCAGAAAAATTAGAAAATATAAAAAAAACGATAGTAAAGATCGCATTACTGCAAACAAACAGAAATTATTACTCGGAAAAGGGAAAATAATTATCACGGACCAGGTGTAATTGAAAAAATAGCAGGACAAAGTGAGGTCAGAAATAAAAGACAAAGAGTAGAAAACAAAGTAAAACGTTATAAAGAGGTTCAAAAACGAGGGGGCGAAACACATACAGAGCAGGTTAGAGATAATGAAAAGAGTGGAACAAAAAAGACACAAAAAAACGTGGTGCGATATACATGCAGAGCAAGTTACAGAATATAAAAGCAGAAAAATTCAAAAGTATCAAAAAAAAAATAGTAAAGATCGCATTAGATAGATAGATAGATAGATAGATAGATAGATAGATAGATAGATAGATAGATAGATAGATAGATAGATAGATAGATAGATAGATAGATAGATAGATAGATAGATAGATAGATAGATAGATAGATAGATAGATAGATAGATTAGCGCTAACAAAGAGAAAATATTACTCGGTGAAATAACGGAAAGGTGAATAGAGATGGAATATATGGACATAGGTGATATGTCAGAAGTATGGAAATATTGTAAGGCTTTGAAGTTTAAGTCAGAGACTTACAGATCGTCAAATTCGTGTTGCCATCAGGGAAAAGTAGTGTTTCTACATAATGAGGAGGCCTATCCAAGAGAATTAAAAGATTTGATGTTTGGGGAAAGTGAAATCCACAAACAGACAGTCAGTCAGTCAGTCATTTCCCAACCTGCTATAACTGAACACAGGGTCACGGGGGTCTGCTAGAGCCAATTCCAGCCAGCACAGGGCGCAAGGCAGGAACAAACCCTGGGCAGGGCGCCAGCCCACTGCAGAATCCACAAACACTACAGGCAAAATATACGAGTCTACAATAAACCTTTTGCATCATTCAACGCTTAAAACGTAGATTTACACAATAATGGACCATACACTATGACAATCTGTGGTCACGCAACAATTAACGCAATGACAAGTTTAATTTCGAAGAAGCCACAATTCGGTCAGGTGTATATTTATGATCATGGCGAAGTGATGTAAATTTTAACAGGCGACACCACGGGTAATGTAGTATATATTATGCGAATAACATTGGACACCAAAGGAGATCTTGATATGTCATTCGTATTAAAATGTTTACAGTTTCCCGTGAGAATAGCTTTTTGCTATGACAATTAACAAATACACAGGGACAAAAATTTGAAAAAGTCAGATTATTTATTTAGAAAACAAGAAATGAAATTCACTCACGGGCAGTTATACGTTGCGTTGTCACGATGTAAGTCCAAAAACGGAATGAAAATTCAATGCGATCTTGAGGAAAAGGTAATTCCAAATATTGTTTTTACTAAAGCTTTAAAGAAAGAGTGCAAATAATGAAACTGAAACATCCATCCATCATCCATCCTGCTATATCCTAACACAGGGGTCTGCTGGAGCCAATCCCAGCTAACACAGGGTGCAAGGCAGGAACAAACCCCGGGCAGGACGCCAGCCCACCACAGGGTGCACACACACACACACACACACACACACGCACACACACGGGACAATTTAGGATCACAAATGCACCTAACCTGCATGTCTTTGGTCTGTGGGAGGAAACCCATGCAGACACGGGGAGAGCATGCAAACTCCACGGAGGGAAGCGAACCCGGGTCTCCTAACTGCAAGGCAGCAGCGCTACCCACTGTGCCACTGTGCCGCCCGAAAATTGAAACAATTCCAAAGAAAAACACAAGATTTCAAAATTATATATCTGATTAACCAAACACGGGGGTTGGCGAGCAAAGCAAGCAGGGGGCAAAGCCCCCTAGTATATATATATATATATTTTATAGTTGGATAACAAGCATTTTAAGTGGCTTACTCAGGGTCACCTAGTAAGTCACCACTAACACTGAACTGTCACCCTGGTTGTGTAAAGTTGATTGTCTTAGCCTTTACACCACCCTGCCTCGCTTATGTTGTCTTTCATTCAGTCCCATACAGTTTCAGTTTATCATAGGCGGTTTGCAGAAACTTGAACTTCCTGGAAATTCATCTGGAAAATCTTAACAAATAGTTTGGAGAAAACCCAGGGAGCTTCGTATAGAATCATCTGTTAAAAAAAAAAAAAAAAAACCTATGGGATTTACAATCAAACACAGACAAAATATTTAGAATAACAGAATACACAGGACAGCAAAAGCCATAAGTCTGAGAAATAGAAACAGTGAGGACCCGCACACTTTGTGAAATCTCCTCTTTTTACAAAGTGGAATAAAGCATTTTAACATAACAATCTCAAACCTGATTAATCCATTTCATGGCTACTGAGAGTCCGAGTCTCCTCTTGACATTACTGGGCACAAGGCACTAAGCAGACAAGGGCAAGATGCCACCCCATTGCGTTTTTCTCCATGGCTGTTGTAGTTGTGTATGAAATGGGAGTTAATTGATAGTAGGGCCTGTTGCAAGGGCAGCTGATTTTACATACGTCGATTGTGATAAACAGATGAACAACTGGAGAAAGAAAAGATGAGGTGCTAAACGTGCCACCCTGTTTAATGCAATCGTTCAAAAAACTGAATACAGAAATCAGGCTTCATAAATGGCGTCTTAGCCAACTAGGCTCGGTAGCAAAAGGGGCTCGTCTGAGCGGGTCAGTCGCATGATGTGGTAGAAATTTGACATCTTATTAAAGAAAGAAACCTCCACTAACAGGACAAATCAGTAATCAGGCAGGAGAAAAGCTCTTCATGGTATTTTTTAATTACTCCTCGGCAAAATGTCTTAGAGGGAGCATTCTTCAAAAGCAGTCTGTTACAGCAGGCTCAGAGAAACAATGAATAGAGGTTCATTTTATAAACTATTAAATTTACATACAGTGTTAATCAATGCATATGTTTTACTCTGGTTGGTTCGTTGGTTTACACCCCAAATGACTTAAATAATAATAAAAGTCTATTATATTGTATTATGGTTCTCTCTCTGGGTTGAGCCACCACCCTTGAAATTTCTATGCATATGACAACTGTCCATTCTGGATCTTTACAGGAGATCTGCTGACTTCTTAGTCATCTTTCTGTACATTTTATTGTTCACTTGTCCTTTATCTGGTTTCCTGATATGCCTGCAAAAGTTTCTGACATTTATGAACCCTTTATGCTATTTCTTTAAGGTGAATGCCTTAAATTATTCTTCCTTAATGATGCGGAGGCTTCCCCCTGAACTGAAGTGAGACACCCTTCCCTTGGTTTTATAGCATCCCAGTCCACATGGGCGGAGCCTCTGGGACATTGGGGGGCGGAGTTAATTTGCCCTCAAGGGGTGGTTTTTTTTAGTGCTGCAGTGGAAAAAAAGAGATGACGTGGTTAGCGATGTTGCCCCCTCTCATCCTGGGGTGGTATTACACACCTTAATAGAGTCTGGATGGTGATCCTCAGATGCCCATGCATAATAAAATACCTTAAGCTGCTTAATTAAGTGTCTGGAAGCCAATTGTGAATGTGGGGGTCCACATCAATGACAGATTGGACTGGTCTCGGAACACAGAGGAGCTATAGAAGAAAGAGCAGAGCAGGCTCTTGTTCCTCAGGGGACTGTACTCCTTTAATGTGGGTAGTGCCATCCTTCACATCTTCCACCACTCTGTGATGACCAGTGTGATTATCTGTGCTGTGGCAGGGTCAGAGAAACAATGAATAGAGGTTCATTTTATAAACTATTAAATTTACATACAGTGTTAATCAATGCATACGTTTTACTCTGGTTGGTTCATTGGTTTACACCCCAAATGACTTAAATAAAATAAAAGTCACTTCAAGAAAAGCCCACCAAATCAACAAGAAAATTCAAAGAGCTGTCTCAGCTATGGAACACACTTTCAAGGTAGTGCAGGGGGAGAGAACTGAATGTTGTTACGAACAGTGCTGCACATCCTCTCTGTGAGACACTGACACCGAGGACTTTCAGCCTATGAATCATTCAGCACAAGTGTGTTGATATCTGCTCTATGATCTGCTGTTTATATCTGCAGTTTTAAAGTTCTCTGTGTGCCCCTATGGGTTATCATCTGGGTACTCCATTTTATCTGTCACATCCAAAACATATATTATTTAGACTGAATGGCAACTCTGAATTAGCCTAGTGTGAATGTGACCAGGCCAATGAGGGTGTGTGCCCTACAAGGGACTGCCATTCCACATGGGTCTGATTTCTGCCCAGGGTCTAAAGCAGTCAAGGATAATTTAGGCTCCTGGTAACCCCTATACCTGAGTGAAGTATTGCAAGTTCCACAGGTGAATGTTAGGGGGTCAACCCTGTCATCTCCATTTACTTCAGTCCACAAAATAGCAAAAAGGGCCGCTGTGCATGCCAATACAATGTTCAAAAAGTATAATCAAAATGAGAAAAGCCGTTTGGCTAAGTAAATTGTCAGGTTCTGGTCAGAGTGGAAGGAGCTCCGTCCTGAGGTGCAGTCTGTTCCAAATTGAACGCCTCGTGTCAGCAACTGCGGGCTTTATAGGTGGGGAACTGGAAGGGGCGAAGTTAGTTGCCCTCACTGGGTGTCTGTTCTGCACTTCAGAGGGAAAGTGCCTCATCTTGATCTGGGGTGGTATTACCAACCCCAGATGAGTCCAGAGGGTCATCCACACAGGTTAATGTGAGCACCCCCCCCCCAAGGAGGTATTACCAACTTCAGATGCACCAGAGGGTCATCCACACAGCTTAGTGTGAGTGCCCCCTCTCAACACGGGGTGGTATTACCAACCTCAGATGTGCCAGAGGGTCATCCACACAACTTAGTGGTAGTGCCCCCTCTCGACACGGGGTGGTATTACCAACCTCAGATGAGCTCATAGGGTTATCCACACAGCTTAGTGTGAGTGTCCTCTCTCGACACAGGGTGGTATTACCAACCTCAGATGCGCCAGAGGGTCATTCACACATGTTAGTGTGAGCGCTCCCTCTTGACAAGGGATGGTATTACCAACATCAGATGAGCCAGATGGTCATCCACACAGATTAGTGTGTTTGCCCCCTCTCCATCCAGGGTGGTATTACCAACCTCAGATGCACCAGAGGGTCATCCATAGAGTTTAGTGTGAGTGCCCCCTCTCAACCCAGGGTGGTATTACCAACCTCACATGAGCCCAGACGGTCATCCACATAGGTTAGTGTGAGTGCCCACTCTCCATCCAGGGTGGTATTACCAACCTCAGATGCACCAGAGGGTCATCCATACAGATTAGTGTGAGTGCCCCCTCTCGACCCGGGGTGGTGTTACCAACCTCAGATGCACCCAGAGGGTCATCCACATAGGTTAGTGTGAGTGCCCCTCTAAGGAGGTATTACCAACTTCAGATGCGCCAGAAGTCATCCACACAGGTTAGTGTGTTTGCCCCCTCTCGACCCTGGGTGATATTACCAACCTTAGATGCGCCAGAGGGTCATCCACATAGGTTAGTGTGAGCGCCCCTCTCCATCCAGGGTGGTATTACCAACCTTAGATGCGCCAGAGGGTCATCCACACAGGTTAGTGTGAGTGCCCCCTCTCGACAGGGGGTGGTGTTACCAACCTCAGATGCACCCAGAGGGTCATCCATAGACCCTCAAACGAACACCAAAATCTGAAAATGGACTAATGTTTTAAATAACCATGTTTTTTGGACTATTTTTCAGCATCCCTCTTCAAACATCATGCTCTGCAGAGCAATGAAGCGTTAAAAGTGAATCTAATGCTGTAACTCATTTTTTCCATTCGGATTCTCTGTCATTCAATGTCGGTGACTGCACTGTTGTTTTTACAATCCACCCAAAGAATTTTTTCAGGAAGTTGTGTCTTCTCTGTGTAAATAAAAGATGACATTTTTGAAAATTTACAATCCGTCTGAGGGTAGCTATAACACGGTTGGCTTGTGCACACACGGCAGGATGCCTATGATAATTTTGAAAAAACGAAATAACATTTTCATGCTACCTTTTTATTGCTTTGGTTTTTAGGACATTGCCAGCTGTCATCACTTTCAGGCAGTCACATAATTTATGCTTTGCACATCATTATATGCTGGATTTTATGCCATCTTCTCTATTTATTGACTGTTAACCTACTGAAATGGAAAACATCGACGTCAGGCATCGGTTTCTGAGTGTGTGCATTAGATTAAGAGAAATGAGAAAGGAGAGTGGGTCTGCCCTTAGTGCTCACGACCCGAATCCAAAATACTTGAATGTGCCGTCGCTAACCAAGTCTCTAATTTCCTTTTACAGAACAGACTGCTTGGTCCTAATCAGTCAGGCATTAAGAGGGGCCATTCCCCTGAGACCACTCTGCTTACTTCTAGGGCTACTGCCATGTCATCTGTCCTCATCTTTCTAGATCGCTCCTCTGCCTTCAACACAGTCTACCATCAGCTCCTCCTTGCTGCCTTCTCTGACCTTGCCATTACATGGCCTGTCTACAGGTGGTTTGGGCAGATCCCACCGTGTGTCCTGGTCAGGAGAGGGTGCACCATATAGGTTATCATCTGGGTACTCCATTTTTCCTGTCACATCCAAAACATATGCTGGTTAGACTGAATGGCCACTCTAAATTAGTGTGAATGTGACCAGGCCATGAGGGTGTATGACCTACAAGGGACTTCCTTCCCACCTGGGTCTGATTTCTGCCCTGTGTCTAAGGCAGTCAAGGATAATTAAGGCTCCTGGTGGCCCCTATGCTCGAGTGAAGTATTTCAAGTTCCACAGATGAATGTTAGGGGGCCAACCCGGTTATCCCCATTTACTTCAGTGCACAAAATAACAAAAAGGGTCGCTATGTATGCCAATACAATGTTCAAAAAGAATCATCAAAATAAGAAAAGCCATCTGGCTAAGTAAATTGTCGGGTTCTGATCAGGGTGGAAGGAGCTCCGTCCTGAGGTGCAGTCTGTTCCAAATTAAATGCCTTCTGCTAACAAATGCGGGCTTTATGGGTGGGGAACTGGAAGGGGCGGAGTTAGTTTCCCTCACTGCACTGCACAGGGAACAAAAGAGGATACCCAGAGTGGTATTACCAGCCTCAGGTGAGGAGAGTGTGAACTAGGCAAGCACGGGGGTGTTGCAGGGATTGGTACTGGGATGTCTCGTTCTCACTAGTCCCTATTATCCAGTCCTGTGATTTCTCATGTTATCGCTATACTGATGATACAAAGCTGTTCCTGTCATTCCCTAAGGGCCACATGGCACCCCTCCATATCTAACTAGTATCCAATCCCAGGCAGCACAAGGGCGCAAGGCAGGAACAAAGCCCAGGCGGTGCGCTAGCCTACCACAGCTAACTAGTATTGCAATCTGGATAAAGGAGCACTATCTCCAGCTCAACCTGGCGAAGACAGACCTTCTTGTTATCCCAGCTCGTCTTTCTAATCAGCACCCCATCTCTGCTTAGCTCGGCTTATTAGCAGTGCCGTCTTAACAGCATTATAGGCCCCCGGGCAAAACAGTGCACTGGGGACCCTACCTACAAAACCACTCAGCAAGTCACAACATACATAGATTAGCATGGGGCCGCTATGCCCGTGGGGCCCCCGGGAAACTGGCCAGCATGCCCATGCGATAAGATAGCCCTGCTTATTACCATTAACACAAACCAAGTCAGCTTGCAACCTTGGGGTGGTGACCAGTGATAAACTGTCTTTAACTGGCCATGCTCTAACTGTCTCCTGCAGATTCACTCGATTCAACATCTGTGAGGATAAATGGTATCTAATGGAGTCTGCATCACAACACATGGTCCAGGCTTTGTTTTTATCACATCTGGACTACTGCCACTGTCTTCTGGCAGGCACACTGCCATGTGTTACCAAGCCATTGGAGATGATTCAAAATGTAGTGGCACATCTGGTGTTCAACCAGTTGAGATGGGCACATGTCACTCTGCTCTGCATCTGAAAGGCAGGACTGTATCAGATGGAGCCTGTAGTGGAACATCAGGTCTGAGCTTTGGTCTTGTCACATCTGGACTACTACAATTCTCAACTGGCAGGAGTACCACCATGTGTTACCAAGCCATTGGAGATAATTCAGAAAACTGTGGCATGTGTGGTGTTTAATCTATTGAGCTGCCCATGTGTCACATGAAAATTCACTCTGGTCAGCATCTGCAAATTTGGTATCTGATGGAGCCTGTAGCACAACACCTGGTCCAAGATTTGCTCTTTTTGAATCTGGACTACTGCAACTGTCTGCTTATAAGAGTACTGCCTGGGTTACCAAGCCATTGGAGATGATTCAAAATGCAACGTCACATCTGGTGTTCAACCAGTTGTGATAGGCATGTGTCACACCTCCTTTCAGATCCCTATATTGACTACCTGTAGATGCACATACTAATTTCAAATCCTTAATAGTTGTCTACAGAGCAATCAATGAGTCACCACCTGTTAAAGTGGAAACATGTATGAGATCCTTCCATCCTCTTAAAGATTGACTCTGGTCAACTTCTAAATGATTGGACTGTATCTGATGGTGCCTATAATGCAACACCTGGTCCAAGCTTCTGTCTTTTCACATCCCAACTACTGCGACTAACTCTCTCATTGGAGATGATTCAAAATGCAGCATCACGTCTGCTGTTCAATCAGTTGAGATGGGCATGTATCACTTAAAGATTCATTCTGGTCAACATCTGAAAGGATGGACTATCTGATGGACCCTATAGTGCAACATCTGGTCCAAGCTTTGGTCTTTTCATGTCTGGACTACTAAGACTAACTCTCTGCTGGCAGGAGAACCTCCATGTGCTAATAAACAATTGCAGATGATTCAAAATGCAGCAGCGCATCTGGTGTTGGTTGGACTATATCTGATGAAGCCTGTAGTGCAACACCGGGTCTGAGCTTTGGCCTTGTCACACCTGGACTACTGCAACTCTCAGCTGGCAGGAGTACTGCTGTGTGTTACCAAGCCATTGGAGACGATTCAAAATGCAAGGTCACAACTGCTGTTCAATCAGTTGAGATAGGCATGCATCACTTAAAGATTCACTCTGGTCAACATCTGAAAGGTTGGACTGTATCTGATGGTGCCTGTAGTGCAACATCCAGTCCAAGCTTTGGTCTTTTCACATCTGGACTACTATGACTAACTCTCTGCTGGCAGGAGAACCACCATGTGCTAATAAGCCATTGCAGATGTTTCAAAATGCAGCATCACATCTGGTGTTCAGTCAGTTGAGATGCACATGTGCCATTTAAAGATTTACTCTGGTCAGCATCTGAAAGGTTGGACTGTATCTGATGAAGCCTGTAGCACGACACCTGGTCCAAGCTTTGCTCTTTTTGAATCTGGACTACTGTGACTGTCTGCTGGTAGGAGTACTGCATGGATTACCAAGCCAATAGAGATGATTCAAAAATGCAAGGTAACATCTGGTGTTCAACCAGTTGAGATGGGCATGTGTCACACCTCCTTTCAGATCCCTACATTGACTCCCTGTAGATGCACATGCTAATTTCAAATCCTTAATAGTTGTCTACAGAGCAATCAATGAGTCACCACCTGTTAAAGTGGAGACATGTATGAGATCTTTCCATCCATCACCCAACCCGCTATATCCTAACTACAGGGTCACAGGGGTCTGCTGGAGACAATCCCAGCCAACACAGGGCGCAAGGCAGGAAACAAACCCCGGGCAGGGCACCAGCCCAGCGCATGGCACACACCCACACACCAAGCACACACTAAGGACAATTTAGAATCACCAATGCACTGAACCTGCATGTCTTTGGACCATGGGAGGAAACTGGAGCACCCGGAGGAAACCCATGCAGACACTGGGGAAACATGCAAACTCCACGCAGGGAGGAACCAGGAAGCAAACCTAACTGCGAGGCAGCAGCACTACCCACTGCACCACCGTGCCGCCCTGTATGAGATCCTATGCTCTGTAAATAAAAGAGAAAAGTACAGAAAAAGGTTTGGGGCAGCCACCCCGTATACTTGGAGATTCGGATGGAAAAAATGAGCCAACAAATCATCAATATGTCTTTCCAGACTTGAGTCCAAAACAGAACTGATTCACTGTTAACTAGATGGTGTTTTTATAGTCAGGAAGAGGAAGTGATGTCATCGGGGCAGGAAGAGGAAGTGATGTTGACCGGTTCCAGGCAGGATTTCCCTCAGGTGGTCTACAGGAGAAAGAGAGAGAGGGTTAGTGAAGACTGCCACCCCCTGGTCCGGTGTGGGATTCCCATCTTTTGAGCCCTTTAGCTGCCCCCACATATGCACGTGTGTGACAGCTCCTTCTCACTCAACTCAGATCTGCTGATTAAAGACATCCGATGATGCCACCTGTGCATGGCATCAGATCTCAATCCAGACTCTTTTCCTGTGTAGCTCCGAGCTGGTGGAATCATCTGCCCACCTCCGTTCAAACTGCCGACTCCCTCAATATACATGTGAAGCATTTGAAGACTTTTGGGTGAATTCCTGTCTTATAATAGCCTCTTGTAACCAAGGAATTCAAACTAGCATGCATTTTGTTTTGAGTTCTCCAGCTGAGATTTCATGAGATTGGCCGGCCCAGTGATAAGTCAGCATTGGAATGGCCAGTAGTGGGGAGGCAGCTTGATGGCCGAGTGTCTTCAGGGCTCTAAACAAATTGGAATCCCATTTTGTGATATCATCTATTCATTTTGCTCCATACTTGTACTATTGCTATTGTATTACTGTATCATACTGAGTTTGCTTGTGTTCTGTTCAGTGTATTATACCTGGGTGGCGGACGAAAAACCGAACCATCTCCAACTCCAACGTCGACGTACGTTTTCTAGACTGTACACGAAACGAAAGATATGCAATACAAAAATCCAATTGCAATTGTCTGAAGGAGCCACATGCAATAAAATACACATTTTTCCTTGTCGTCGTCCTTCGGTTCTTGGACACAAGTCATTCTGTACGGCTTCATTTGTAGTGAGTGCAACACACGTTGACAAGACCTGCACAAAACATTCGCTTGTTGTGCCAATTTACGTCTCGATTTCCTAGGGCTTCTGGCCATCCGTTCCTGAATATCTGCTACGACCGCAGGTGTACGAATGTACGGGGCCCGATTCTTTTTTCAGTTTGCAGCTGACCCAGTCTTACGCCACTTCTTCACCAATTCGTGAATACTGCTCTTTGCTGGTAAGTTTACGCCAGGAATCTTCTGTGCGAAAATGTCTCGCGTTTCCTTAAAAGAACCGTTATACACCTACACCTCCGCTATTCCTCTCCTTTGTTGCACAGAATACATCTACCGGATCTCTTTGACGCTCATCTGTACCCACTGGCTCACAGTTTCCTTACTAATGCACAGTTGGGGCTGCTGACCCCGTCGCGACAACGAGGCTCTATGATCACGATGGCACCCGCCTGTATAATAGCTCAAGCCGGCCGGTTGGAGATGGTTCGGTTTTTCGTGCGCCACCCTGTATTCATTTGCCCCATTTCTTGACACCCACTGCACACCCAACCTACCTGTAAAGGGGTCTGTCTCTCTGAATGACCTTTCCCGAGATTACATGGGGTTTTTTGGGGAGTTTTTCCTTTTCTTCTTAGAGAGTCAAGGCTGGTGGCGGGGGGCTGTCAAAAAAATAGGGCCTATTAAAGCCCATTGTGGCACTCCTTGTCTGATTTTGGGCTATACAAAAATGAATTGTATTGCATTGTATTGAAGATGGGCGGCACGGTGGTGCAGTGGGTAGCGCTGCTGCCTCGCAGTTGGGAGACCTGGGGACCTGGGTTCGCTTCCCAGGTCCTCCCCTGCGTGGAGTTTGCATGTTCTCCCGTGTCTGCGTGGGTTTCCTCCGGGTGCTTCCGGTTTCCTCCCACAGTCCAATGACATGCAGGTTAGGTGGACTGGCGATTCTAAATTGGGCCCTAGTGTGTGCTTGGTGTGTGGGTGTGTTTTGTGTGTGTCCTGCGGTGGGTTGGCACCCTGCCCGGGATTGGTTCCTGCCTTGTGCCCTGTGTTGGCTGGGATTGGCTCCAGCGGACCCCCCGTGACCCTGTGTTCGGATTCAGCGGGTTTGGAAAAT
Source organism: Erpetoichthys calabaricus (assembly GCF_900747795.2). Classification (NCBI taxonomy): domain Eukaryota; kingdom Metazoa; phylum Chordata; class Cladistia; order Polypteriformes; family Polypteridae; genus Erpetoichthys; species Erpetoichthys calabaricus. The sequence continues at coordinate 26,083,050 of NC_041396.2, read as the reverse complement.
GGATGGATGGATGGATGTATTGAAGATCAATTTTGTAAACCAGTCCTGTAGCACTTTATCCCAAACAGTCCACCAATCTGAGTAACCCAAGAAAACTTGAAGCTGTTATTGCCACTAAAGGGGCTTCTACAAAATGCTTGTTTAAGGTTCTAGATACTTATATGAATGAGAAATTTCAGTTTTTGACTTTTAATACATATGCAAACCTTTTTTTTTCATGTTGTCATTAAACTGCAGAAATCAGGGTGTGCAAAGCTAATAGAGACTTTCCCAGGAAGAGTCAAAGCTGTTACTGCCACCAAAGGGGCTTCTACAAAATACTTAATTAAGGTTCTAGATACTTATATGAATGAGAGATTTCAGTTTTTGACTCTTAATAAATATAAAACCTTTCTGAAAACATGCTTTGACATTGTCATCAAGGGTTATTAAGTGTAGATTGACAGGCAAAATGTAAAATATTTCCATTTAAAATCAAATCTACAACACAATGAATTGTAGAGAAAGTGAAAGGGTTTGAATAAATAGTTTTTGAATACACTGTAAAGACCTGAAGAATAGACAAATTCCACAAAGACAGTGCCCAGGCAGGAATGTAGTCGCTGAAAGACAGCAGTACAAGAAGCCACGCTTCCCACCAAAATCAATGTGAAAAAAGAGTATGAAGGAACATGAAAGCCTCACTCAGGCACCCAGCCCTTTTACAAGCATACAGTGCTTCCCACGCTTTGTGTTTTTTTTGCAAGACAAATGTCTCTGGTATCTCTGCTAAATTAGCCTCACTAGTGTCATAGAACTCTGTGTGTTGAGCTTATTTATGTTATGCTGTATGAGGCAAGAATTGTGTTGATAGCTGCACTTTTTTGTATATGAATTACTCTTAAGAAAAAACCCGAGACAGCATGGCATTCAACAGCTGCACCCAACCTTTAATAATTTATGGTTGCTTGAAATAGCTGCGAGCAATCCCTAACCTTGGAACGGATGAAAAATGTTCAACTTTGTAGATTGCCATCATGATCAAAGTGAAATGGCTGTAACAGGTGGTCAGGCTGTTAAGTTACCCCCTTGTGAATCAAATATGGTGGTTTGGCAGAATGTGAGTGTAAGCGGAGGTGCATAGATGGAGGATGCTCTCTGCTCTTGAATTCCATCCTTTCATTCATTTCAATCTCTCATCAGCCAATTCAGGATGCCCAAATCTCACCCAACTTTGGATGAAGGCAGAAAACAAGACAGAGTGGCGTGCCAGCCTGCCCACCAGATACAGCATCTGAAAGACCTGCTGTTGAAACATTCAATTGATTGAATGGACCCTCCAATCATAATTCAGCCCACCAGGATGGAACTCCATTCAAAGGCAAAAGTGATGAAATACAAATGTAAGGGCAGGCTGAAGACTCAAGGAAGATGGAATTACAAATGTGAGCATCTGGGGAAACCTGCTGCAGAGTCCACAGTTCTCATACACACTAAGCGGCCAGCAGGACCACCTAACTCATCTCCAGGTTGTCTAAGCGGTACAAACAGTAATTGTCCAGTCAAGCATTCAGAATTGTGGAGATTGTAGCAATTCACACTGTTTTAGGTTGGAGACACTGCACTTCATAGCCTGTGACAGAACCGATATTCAGCACCTGACCACACCAAACAGTAGGCCAACTGAGACAAGTCTTCCTCCAACAAAATTTTAATATACTGTACCAGCTGTGCTAGTAGTCTAAGGTAGGTTGAAATCTGCGTAATCAACGTAGACCTCAATGCTTTTTATTTGATACCTGGGGTTATAATAATATAATAATACGCACCCGATCTCTTACCCTATTGAGGTGGAGGCCTTCTCTGGTTTTCACCACTTCATCGTTGAACAGTTCACTCTTATTGTCAAAGTGTTTTGCTGGAAAATTACAGTGGTAGTCGCTACCACCTCGGCCTGCTTTAGTGACTCTAGTCTAGTTGTGACGAGGCTTTGGTTTCCCAATGTGCACGTTGATTTATTATTATTTTCACTCATCCAATGAAGTTATCAGCCGTTGTAATTACAGCTATAAACCTCATTCACGTGGCATCATTGGTGATGTGGGCATATAATGTCAGACTGCAGAATCGGCCAACAAGATCATTTTTTTATTTTTAGACATTTGTTTGACATTTTTACGACCCCCTGCTCACTTTGCTCGCCAATCCCCGTGTTTGGTTTTCTGCATACACACTTTTAAGATTATTTTTTTTCTTTGAATTGTTGCTATTTCATTAGTTTCACTTTTATTTCAGAACTTTGGTACAAACAATATTTGGAATCTTTTGACTCCCAACATGCTGAATCTTTTAAATGAGGATCCGTGAGACATGTGTTTAATGACTTTGTACCATAATTCAGGATTCAGCATAATTCAGCACAGACAAAATGATCGACATTATCAGCAGTTAATTTTTTTTGCAAAGTAATCAATAAATGTATGTGAGGTAAACCCCGTTTTTTGAAATCTCTGACTTAAACTTCACAGCCTTACAATATTAACATACTTCTGACATATCACCTGTGTGCATATTTTCTATCTCTATGCCTTTTCGTTATTTCTCCTAGTAATAATTTCTCTTTGTTTGCGCTAATGTGATGTTTACTTTCTTTGTTTTGACACCTTCATTTTTTTCTGCTTTCCTATTCTGTATCTTGCTCTGCATGTGTTTCGTGTCTCATTTTTTTTTTTGAGTCTTTTGAATTCCAGTTTTCATTTTCTCTAACCTGCTCTGCATGTGTTTGACTTCCTTGTTTTTTAACCTCTTTATGACGTTTTACTTTGTTTTCTACTCTTTGTCTTTTATTTCTGACCTCGCTTTGTCCTGCTTTTTTTTTTCAATGACACCTGGTCCACGGTGATTACAGTATTTTCCCTTTTTTTCGAGTAATAATTTCCATTTGTTTGCGCTACTGCGATCTTTACTTTCTTTTTTTTGATACTTTCTTATTTTCCTGCTTTCATGTTCTTTAACTTTCTCCACATGCGTATCATGCCAATGTTTTTTTTTTCGAGCCTTTCAAATTCCACTGCTTTCATTATCTCTAACCTGCTCTGCCCTGTGTATAGCGTCACATTTTTGAACATCTTTATGAAGTTCTACTTCGTCTTTTACTCTTTGTCTTTTAATTCTGAGCCTGATTGGACATGCTTTTATTCAATTCCACTTGTTCCGGGCTGATTACTTTCCTTATTTTCTGAATTTGCACCTCGATTATTCCTTTTCTTTTTTGCATTTTTTTTTCTCTCCAACGCTTTTGAGTCTCTTTTCTCAGTGCTGCTCTTTCATCTTCGCTTAGTCGTCGATGTTTCATTTATAACGTATTGTCCTTATATGCTTTATATGCACTGAGAGCCCTGGATCTGTGTGTGCTCAAAGCCTTGACACGACTGAGTGTTTTGCTATTTGATATCTTATTTGATATTGATTGTAAGTAGGGTGTGTCTTGCAAGAATCTCATGTTCTACGTCCCCGCGAGACGGTCCTGGGTCAACTGTTGGCACAAAGTCTCATGTTAAGGTCCCCGCAAGACGCTCCATGGCCAATCTCTTTCATTTCACGGGTCTTTTTAAGTGTCTTCCATGATTTTCACGTGAAGTATCACGTCTCGTCTCCCTAGTCTTTCTCTCCCAGGAGAGAAAATTTTTGATTTTTTAAAAAATCGTTCTGTTGTAGGGTTTATGTATTTTAAAGTGTTTCTTCCTAACCCTAACAACCAGAGAGACATACAGATACACAGACGCACACACTGACACTTGTGCTTTTATTAGGGTAGATTAGCTGATTTCTGTCTGTCTGGCAGTTATTCCCTGTTGGACATATTCAACGCTAACATTTGCACTGCACCATTTATTGGAATTTATTTTGTAATGCATGTACTAATAAAATAAATTGCATATTTTATCTCAACAAATGGCATATCACAAATATTAGCACTGCTTTTATGAATCCCATACCAAATGGCTTATAACAGAGGCATAGGAACCAGATGAACACATAGATACACCCACACACTGACACTTATTAAGGTGGATGTGCTAATATCTTTCTGTCTGGCAGTTACTTCCTGTTGGATGTTTTCAATATTAACATTTGCACCGCACCATTTATTGGAATTTATTTTGTAATGCATGTAGTAATAAAATGCATTGCATTTTTCATTCCAACAAATGGCACATCACAAATATTAGCACTGCTTTCATGAATCCCATACCAAGTGGCATATTACAGAGACATAGGGACCAGATAAACACATAGATACACACTTACACACTCACACATTTGTCCTTTTATTAAGGTGGATGAGCTGATTTCTGTCTAATGGTAATTACTCTCTATTGGATGTATTCAACATTAATGTTTGCAGTGCACCATTTAGATAGATAGATAGATAGATAGATAGATAGATAGATAGATAGATAGATAGATAGATAGATAGATAGATAGATAGATAGATAGATAGATAGATAGATAGATATTGGAAATTTATTTTATAATTCATGTAGTAATAAAATGTATTGCATTTTTCATTCCAACAGAAGGTGCATCACAAACATTACCACTGGTTTTATGAATCCCATACTAAACGGCATATAACAGAGACATACTAACTGGACAAACACACAGATACATAGGCACATGCATACACAGACACCTCTCATTTTATTAATGTGAGTAATACATATAATTTAGTGTAAAGTGGTGATCAAGGAAACTTGGAAGTCACGCAGAATTTACACACTTAGAAAGAGAACCAGAAATACCTGGGAACAGAATCCATCACAGGAGGTCAAAGGTAAACAGAGTAGCACTTTTTTTTTTAGGTCATGTTTTACTTAGAGCTAATAAAAAAAGGAGTAACCAGATGTAGATAGATAATGACCCGTGTTTGTCCACATATTAATGGAGGGTGAATTCCACCATATATTAGTTTTAACTATTCTATGAGTTAACTATTCTATAACCTTCATAACCTTTGATGCCTAAGTGGTATCAGTTTATTTTTGGTCTTTTTTGTTGTTGCAATTGTTTTTGTTCTGTTGTCCTCCCCTTAAGTTATTATGTCAATTTATAAGGTTCATACTTATATACTTGTATATAGTGAGGTGCAAATGTGGAGGAGGAGAGCCAAAGAAAAGTTGTGGTGTCAACTGGGCCACTCCATTATAGATTAAGGCTTAATTCATTAATTTAATTATTTAAGGGTTTGTTTAATATACACCTAGAAAGTTACTGTGTTTGTGATCAGTGAAGGTAAGTGTGATCCCTGCTGTTTTTATTCTCATTTCTAAAGGTTAGTTGTGTGAATGCTTTCAACCTGCTCTCCTCCATGATTTGTGCTGAGCTCATGTCTTTGTGCTGACACTTGGGAACCCATTTGCTTCGCTTTTAGCTTCCTTGCGGTCAAACAGCGGGAGATCCCGATTGTTGTTCAATGTTGATGACCCCAATTGTTCCCACGTGTGTGGGTGGTACATTCTCGTGTGACATAGGCACAACGATAATAAACAGAAGTAATAAAATGCTGCTTTAGAAATCTGACAATGTGAATAAAATCCCACCTTGGCAGGAAATGTGGGATACAATCAATATTTCAATCCTCAGGAATGTCCCAGAAGAATGTAAGAGCAAAGAAAACATTTTTTTTTTTTTGCAATTCATCTGCCAAAGATTTAAAGATCGAGTTATATAACTTCACCAGTCACTTGACCTTGTGAGGCTAGCGTATGAGAGCTCGTGATCGTCTGAGTCACAGTTTAATTCTGAGTGTGTTACACAAAACACAAAGTACCTTATCGTTCACTGACATGCATCATAAAATGAACAGATCGAAAAATGCGGTACAGCACGCCACACATACCTGCCACTTCAATGAATAAGCATTTTTTAACAGATGATAGGTAGGTTTACAATATAATAAAAGGTGATAAAAATGTATCACAAAGCAGGCCCTTAATGTCCTTTAACTTTCCAGTGCTTCTCTTCACCTCTAAAAATGTACAGTAAGGTTCATGTAATGTAATGTCAATCAGGTAGCTGCTAGGATGGCTCCATCTTTCCAGCTGTTTTGTACTTTATTGGACAGAAAAAGACATTGGAGAAGACATAATGTGTGGATTTTCTTTCTAAACAAATTGTTCAGGGCTTACGTGTCTACGTCCCTCAGGTCAGGTCAGGTTAGGGAGCATGCACTGGTACAGTGTATTGCTGCACCCACCACACAATGAAACAGTTCGGGATCCCAATTGGCAATCCAGACAGACATGCATCCAATCCCACCCTCGGGAATGACCATCTATCCTGCTACAGCCAGGTTTTACGTGGGTGTCCCCTTGGCCTGGTCCAGCCGCTCTGGTCCTCAACAATGAGGATCCTATGAGCTGGATCACCCTTTGGGGAATCGTGCCACATGGCCGTAGTGCTGTAACTTTCGCTCCCCCACAATACAGGTAACGGGCCTCATTTGGGACTCCATGAGCAACACAAAGTCAAACCAGTGGTACCCAAGGAGTCTCTGTAACGAAGGAGTCCAGTCTTCATCTCAGGTCACTGGATGGTCTCGCAAACATGGCCGTAGTGTCGTAACTGATGCTCCCTCACAATTACAAATTCTTCATGTTGACTGTCTGTTTAGGAGCATCTTTTTGCACGTATTGTGGCCTGCAGTGGGTGCTCCTGCCACCCAAACCCGACACAGACAAATGCAGGACACAAGTTCAGCAGACATGCTTTGATTTTTTTCTTCTTCTTTTTTCTACGTGGGAAACACTTTTCCACGTTTCCCACCTGTACAGCACAGTCTAAGCACAATACAGAGCCCCAAACACACTTTTCTTCTCTTTCTTCACCTCCTCCTCCTCCTCAGCAAGCTTTGTCCACCTCCTCCTGACTCGGTGGCTGGCTCCTTTTATAGGACAACCCGTAAGCAATCCAGGTGTCTGATGACCTTCTTCAGGCAGCACTGTGGTGGAAGTGCTGCAAGCAAGGACTCAGCAATCATTCAGGCACCCCGTGGTGGTGGCCACTGGCCCCAGCAGGGCTGAGCTTCCATGCTCTAAGCCCATGGCCCTGCTACAAGCCAGAGAGGGTTGCCCTCTAGTGGTCTGGGGGAGATAATGTTCTGGATAAGCTCTCTTCCTCCGGTCCTTCCAGCACAGAGGCATCCCAGCCGGGCAAGAACCCCGGCCATACACCATAGTAGGTTGTGGGTTTGGATGCTCCAAGAATCATCTCCAATTGTTTACTTTTCCGGTAATCCCCATTGTCTTCCAGAGTCATGTGATGTGCCTCTCTCCGTGTTACCCCTCTTTATCTTGTGTGAGGCTGTACTGGTATATATCCAAAGCTCCAGGAGTCTCTGCCTGCCTTCCTGAACCTTCCCAGGCTTGTCAAGTGCAACATGAATGCTCCAGGAATCCATGGAATCCAGAGCTCAACGTACCTGTGTGACATTTCATTGTCAATCATTCATTCAGCTCCTTCAGGGTAATATGATGACTACCACAGAGTAATAGCCAGCATTGTGGACAGCAGGGTATTTACAGGTTTGCTGAGCTCTGTGTTCCATGAACCCCTGGAACCTTTCAAGTTCAAGAAGGCAAGTGGAGACTCCCATAGCATTATACTGCAAATACAGCCTTGCAGATGATAACTGGGAAACCTGGGAAAAGGGACATGACAAGACGAGATGCTGGACGACAATCCAGTGTGTGCAGTTTGATTTCCAGGCTACAAAAAGGGACATAGCAGCACTAGAAAAGGTCCAGAGAAGAGCGACTAGGCTGATTCCGGGCTACAGGGGATGAATTATGAGGAAAGATTAAAAGAGCTGAGCCTTTACAGTTTAAGCAAAAGAAGATTAAGAGGTGACATGACTGAAGTGTTTAAAATTATGAAGGGAATTAGTCCAGTGGATTGAAACTGTGACTTTAAAATGAGTCCATCAGCAACACGTGGACACAGCTGGAAACTTGTGAAGGGTAAATTTCGCACAAACATTAGGAAGTTTTTTCTTTGCACAAAGAACGATAGACACTTGGAATAAGCTACCAAGTAGTGTGGTAGACAGTTGGACTTTAGGGACTTTCAAACTTGACTTGATGGTTTTTTGGAAGAAATAAGTGGATAGGACTGGCGAGCTTTGTTGGGCTGAATGGCCTGGTCTCGTCTAGATTGTTCTAATGTTCTAATGGGGAACACTACGAGAGTGGAAAAGCCTGCCTAGTGCCCAGTGATTGTTATTTTTACAAGGCATTTGCGCATTTGAGTCTACTAGAAGAATGCTGCGAATTATTTGCTGTGGAATAACGTGCACGTTATTAGGCTTAACGTCCATTTCGGTGTGTGAGGTCTCAGTCTTTCCATCTTGGTTTTCGTTGCAACCATGGCCACCTGTGTTGAATCTGTGATATTGCTTGTGATTCACATATGCGCCCTCATCCACACTTAAGACAATAACCTTTATGTTTGCATGAATGCAGCTTGCTTTAAACCTCACCTCAGAAGGAATGGTGGGGAAATGTATAACTCTGTGTATTAACCTTAGGCGTTGTAAGGGTGGTTCAAAGTTTGATGCCAAAAACGATCAGTCGTCAATGGTGACATAACCCACATCATCACTTTTGCAAAGCTGCATTTTTCTTGTGGCTTAAAAAAACGAAACATTATGAACACTTTCATTTGGCTGGAAGCACATGGCTTCTTCTTGTAAGATGGAGCGATTACATTACAACATGATGATTTGTTATGAGTGTTATTCCATCTAGGTCAAAATGATAACTTTCATTAAAAGTTCATTGTTCGTCAGTGTTTCCAAAGCATTCCACCTTTACTGAAATGTGCGTGCATTCTCTTAATGAATACCACCTTCAGGCAGCTCCTAGCAAAGTAAGGACAACTCACAGACTCTCCTAAACTTTGGTGAAGTTACAAGTAGGAAAATCAATAAAATCCCTTTACTCCTACTGAGTAATAGAAGGACTGAATTTGCATCACTCTGAGATTTTTAAGCCAGTTAAGATCATTAAAAACCTGTCACTGTTCAAGTGTGCTGCTGAGGTGTCACCCCCCGCTGTACTTGGGTCCCAATCCAAGTGGTTCATTGTGCGATGGGTGCAGCAAAAGCGCTATCTGTGCATGCTCCCAACCTAGGACCGTTTTCCTACTCTGAAACGTTTCATAAATACTGATACAGGTTCTGAGTCTCTCTCTCAGGTCAGACCCCAGTATGTCTTCTGACTTTGAGTCTTGATTTGGCTATTGTGGAAGGTAGCCTCGACACAGACAGGCAGACACCAATGGTTCAAACACCACCACAGGTTTATTTAGAATATTTACAATAAATAATGTCCCACACACAACCAAGTGCCCCTGCACCACACACCCTCAGTCCAGGCCTCTCAAAATCCTGTCCTCTCTTCACCGCCTCCACTCCTCTCCTACGAGCTTTGTCCTCTTCCACCCGACTCCATCTGACGACTGGAGGGAGGTGGCCCCTTTAATGTCGACCAGGACGTGCTACAGGTGCCCTCTGATGAGCTTCCTGTGGCACTTCTTGGTGTGGTCCCTGGTATTCCTTCCGCCAGCATCTCCGGGTGTGGCAGAAGTGCTGACATCCAAAGCTTCATAATCTTTAGGGCACCCCCTGGCTGTGGCCACGGGCCCCTATATGGTTGAGCTTCCATACTCAATTTCCATGGCCCCCATACAAACCAGGGCAGCTGCCCTCTCGTGGTCTGGGGGAGGCATAGTTCCTTTCCCGGTCCTTCTCGGCATCCCAGCAGGCACAGCCCCCAGCCACCCGCCACACTATCTTCCCTTCTTTTTTAGCCTCTTTAACAAAAATTAACCTAACAAGAATATTATAGATGAATTCGGTTCTGCACCTGGGGAACCCATCATAGTGTGACAGGAATACTTTGTAAACTTTGCGTAAGATTTAAGCTTAACCAGCCTCCAACTGAACCCACTTGCTTTTGCGTCATTAAAGCGTATTAATGAAAGACACTTTACTAACTCCCTTCTGCTTAACCTGAAGAGATTCATCTCCTCTGATCTTTCCTTCTCCCTGGTGCCAGGGAGGTTATTTAGGCTCCACCTTTAACCCCTCTTTGTACCCGCAGTTGGCCCCGCCTATCGCTTACTGTTGCTTAGCAGCACTAACAGCACACAAATGAGCCAAGAGATGGGGAATTAAAAGAGGAAGCGTCTGAAGTGAACGTCGTGCCCTGTGCCTTGTGAAATCCTTCAGTCAGGCTCTCTCGTCTGTTTGTGTCAAGTGTTTTAAAATTTTGACCTTTTCTGCCCTTTTTGAAATCTGTTTTTGATTATTTACATTTGGATAAATTTGCCTATTTTTCTTGCCAGACTTATATTTTAATAATTTGTTTTTGGAAGTCTCCTTCATATTAAGGGCATAAGATAAAACATTGCTTTTGTCTTGCTTCCATGTTTTCTCCAGCTTGTCTAGTTATGCACCCCGACATTGGCTCATGGAAATAACGAGAAGGGAGAATGTACTGCCAAGTTCTTCATCCTCACTCCAACTGGATGGTTGACCTTACTGTGTTCCGCTGTGTGCACCTGATAGTCCTGAAAAAAACATAGTAACTGAGTCTGAACTTCCTCTCCTATATTTGTGTGTTTTGTTATATAGAGACAACACTCAGAATTCTAGAAGAGACCTTATGAGTTTTGTTAGATGGCTTAAGAACACCTTCCTTGACTTATACTCAACAGAGCATGGATGCTGAATATCTCAACATACATTTCAATGCGAACTGGGGAAATATTCCAAAGGACTGGAAAAGGTCAAATATTATCCTGTTATAATAAAAAGAGGGGCAGATCCAAGCAACTATAGGCCAGAAAACTTAATGTGCATCACAGGAAAATTAATAGAAGGAATTATTAAGGGTGAGTTTAAGCAGAACATGACAAGAACAGGAGTTTTACTGAACAGTCAGCATGGGTTCAGAAGATGGAGGTCGTGTTTTACTAACATGCTGGAATTCTATGAGGAAACAACAAAAGGATACGATCAAAGTGGGGCAAATGATATTATTTATCTGTACTTTCACAAAACACTTGATAAGGTGCCACATGAGAGGTTGGGCATCAAACTAAAAGAAGTGGGAGTTCAGGGTGTGGTGTGTCGATGGGGCAGAATTGGCTCAGACACAGGAAGCAGAGGGTGATGGGAGAGGAGCCTTATCAGAATTGGCCGATGTCAAGAGTGGTGACCAGCATGGATCAGTGCTGGGGCCGCTGCTATTTTTAATATATACTAGCTGTCCTACATGGCTCTAAAACAGGACAAACTATAAAATCAATAAAAAAAGACAAAGAAATTCATAATTTGTATTGAGAAGAATTTATATTGATAGCTTCCATTTTCATGTGCCTCTTGATATACAGTATAATATTTTTGGTTTTGCTAATCATTTGCGATCTCTTGCCAAAAATGTAAAAAGTTGGCAACGTATCTCTGGCCAAGTGGAGGGTAGGTTTAGGGTAGGGGATATAAGCCTATATACACATGCCTGGGCACACTGACTCCCAATTTAAAATTTTAAATAATTCAAGTACACCAGGTCGTCTAAAATTGATGTGTGGAATTCCTAAAGATAAATTACATTAAGGGATTATAAAACCAGTCTAATTATATTTAAAAATTTACTTCTAAAGACCTCTTAAAAAACTACGTTTTAAAATTTAGGTCTTATAAATAGTAATAAATTATTATATTTAATAACTGTTAAATATTACCCCAATCTAAAATTCCTTTTAAAATTTACACGTTAAATGAGTTATAAAATACCGTCCTTTTCCAATTCTTAACATTCAGACAGTATACACCTGATGTCTTCCCAGACTACATTAAATACCTCTTGGAGGGGAGTTGCAGGTCAGTCCTCTGATGAAAGTCCTCCTGGTAGGGACTGAAACGTTAGGGTCTCTGACTTGGCTTCTCCTCTTCAAACTTTGTTACCTTTGAGGGACAGATAAGTTGTTAGCCAAATACAGATTTAGATACTTACCTGTTTTAACCTCCTTTTTTCTCATTTTTATAAACTAAATTAATAAATATTGAATTTTTTAATGTGGAGGATAGGTTCGCTCAACATCAAACGTTGCCACTGTATCTGATCGTGTTCAGCTTTGACAGGAGAGCATCCCCCACGTGTGGAGAGGATATCTCTGCCAATGAGCAGGTACTATCTAAAACTCACGTAGCTGTGATCTCTCTCTGAAAAACATTAAACATTACTCTTTAACAATCTCCAGATGATAATGTCTGTTTATCAAACAGGCATCACTAGCTAAATGGAGGGAAGGTATGCTGCAACACGTGTTGGGAAGTAGAACGACTCGAACGGAGGATGGTGCATTAGTAAGGAGGGCCGCGCCGGCTCCCTACTTCTGAGGTCCTGTCTTCTCCTCCCCTCCCCTGGGTCTGCTGCATCTCTCTTGGATTTGCGTGAATAAATTGGTGCCGCAAGCGAACTATAATACTTAGTGCAATGAGAGAAGTCGCAAAAATCAACTGGAATGTTCAAGCAAATTAAAGAATAAAACCCGATCTAAATAGTTCTCTCGTGAAAAGCGGACAGATATACAGACAGAGAGACTTTGGATTTTTATATATATAGAGATGTATAAATGGCTTGGATAGGAATAAAAATAACAAGCTGGTTTAGTTTGCAGATGATACCAGTCTAGGTGGAGTGGCAGATGATCTAAAATCTGTCGGACCATCACAGAGGGACAGACAGCATACAGGCTTGGACAGATTCTTTCAGATTGAAATTTAATGTCAGTAAATGTAAAGTTTTACATGTAGGCAGTAAAAATGTTACGTTTGAATGTACAATGGGGAGGTCTGAAAATTGAAAGTACACTTTCTAGGAGTCGTAGTGGATATGTCACTATGAACTTCCAGACAGAGTTCAGAAGCCATTAAGAAAGGCTAACAGAATGTCAGGTTATATAGCACCCTTCTGTGTGGAGTACAAGTCCACAGGGTTTACTGTCCAAGCTTTGTAACAAACTGGTGAGGCTTCATCCTGGGAGTACTGGGTGCAGTTTTAGTCTCCAGGCTACTATAAGGACATAGCAGAGCTAGAAAAGGTCCAGAGAAGAGCGACTAGGCTGATTCAAGGACTACACAAGATAAATTATGAGGAAAGATTAAAAGAGCCGAGCCTTTACAGTTTTAGCAAAAGAAGATTAAGAGGTAACATGAATGAAGTGTTTAAAATCCATCCATCCATCCATTATCCAACCCGCTATATCCTAACTACAAGGTTACGGGGGTCTGCTGGAGCCAATCCCAGCCAACACAGGGCGCAAGGCAGGAAACAAACCCTGGGCAGGGCACCAGCCCACCGCAGGTGTTTACAATTATGAAGGAAATTAGGTTTTCAAAGTTCTTCATTCAGAAAACCAAAGACACATCGAGTAAGTGACCAAGTAGTGTGGTAGATAGTAGGACTTTAGGGACTTTTAAAACTCAACTTGATGTTATTTTAGATGAATTAAGTGGATAGAACTGGTGAGCTTTGTTGGGCTGAATGGCCTGTTCTCATCCAGATTGCTCTAATGTTCTCTTAGACTTAGACTAATAGTTTTTTTCACGACTGGCCCATTATTGTGTAATTCTTGGGTCTGCAAAGTCCATGCTTTGGGGTTCCTCAGGGTTCCATTCTTGGGCCAGTTCTTTTTTTGAAATACATGCTGCCTTAAGGCTCAATTATCAGGAAGTATGGCTTCTCTTTTCATTGCTATGCTGATGACACTCAAATCTACCTACCACCAAAATCAAAGCAGTGCTACGCTATACCATCTCTTCATACGTGTTTAAATAACATTTAAATCTGGATGACATTGAACTTTCTTAAACTCAGTGAAAACGAACAGAAATGTTGATGTTCAGGTGTCCGAAAATTTTGAGTGTCCCTGATGCTGTTCTTAGATCATCCGCCATATGCATCATAACTCCACTTAGGTGGGACTTATCCATTATCCATCCCGCTAAATCCTAACTACAGGGTCACAGGGGTCTGCTGGAGCCAATCCCAGCCAACACAGGGCACAAGGCAGGAAACAAACCCCAGGCAGGATGCCAGCCTACCACACGGCACACACACGGGACAATTTAGAATCGTCAATGCACCTAACCTGCATGTCTTTGGACTGTGGGAAGAAAACTGGAGTACCTGAAGGAAACCCACGCAGGCACGGGAAGAACATACAAACTCCATGCTGGGAGGACCCGGGAAGCGAACCTGGGTCTCCTAACTGCGAGGCAGCAGCACTACCACTACGCCACCGGTGACTGTTTCTAACTTATTCAAATTCAACAAACAGGTCAGAATTTAAGAACATAAGAAATTTTACAAACAAGAGGAGGCCATTCAGTCCATAAAGCCCGTTTGTTTAGCTAATAGCTAAGCTATCACAACATCTCTTCCAGATTCTGTGGTCTAATGTAGTTTATTCCAGCTGCAGGCTTTTAGCTAAGGTAAAGGCCTTTCGTACCTTCAGTGATTTTGAAAAGGCCATTCATGTTTTTATAACATCGCAAGTTGCAAGTCTCTATATGTTGTGACCGCTGCCCTTCAGAAACCCTCTCTTAAACATGTTTTTGAAGAAGCACACTCTTGAGCTCCGCTTTGCGGGAGCAGCTGCCGGCTTGCTGGCTTGTCGTGTGACTTGCTCCCCGCTTGGGGCTTCGAAAATTTAAAAGATCGAGCCGTGGCCATCCTGAGGTCTCCCACTCTTCTGTCTCTCTTCCCCCGGACTCCCTCTGCTCTGGTCGTTGGTGCCGGCCAGCTGGATCCCCTTCATGAAGAAGACTTTGTGTTCTTCTGAGCAGGAGTTGGGGCCGATGTGTCACGCTTGACAGGTGTTCCTTGTGAGGCCGGATCGCCTCTGTTAGAGATTTGTGTTTGTAACTATGTATAGTAAGGATTGATCAGGCGTTATTACAAGACCTGTTGCTAGTCCACAACACTTGCCTATTGACTGGCTCTTGCAAGCTCAACCACATCTTATCAGTTCTGACCTTGTTCCTTCGATTTCAGAATTGATTTTAAAATCTTGTTACTCATTTTTAAATGTTTGAATTGAATGGCCCCCTTTGGAGTTCCTTCATATTTACACTTCAGTGAGAGCACTGTGGTCTTAGTGGTGCCAAGGTCGAGGCTGAAGCAAAGGGGGCCACTATCTCTCTTTGGAATAGCTTACCTTGTTAAATTAGGGCTGCCTGACATTAGTTACTTCCAGATCATCATTAAGGACTTGTTTCTTTACACTATTGGAGGTTAAATATTATGTTTTAATATGTTGGTTCATGTACATTCATGATTATATGGGAGTTTTAGGTATATTTTTTATGTATGGCTTGTCATGATTGTGGGTTTGTTAGGTGGATATATGTTTTAACTGTTACTTTTAGCTTATCTTATATAGCACTTTGGTTTAGTATTGGCTGTTTTTAATGTGCTTTATAAATAAAGTTTGACTTGACTTGCTTTTAGTTTTCTTCCAATTTGAATTCATAGCTTCAAGATTCTCCGTAAGAACATTATATGTGGTGATATTTCATTTCAGGAGTAATAATAATAATAATACATTTTATATTATATAGCACCTTTCCCATGCTCAAGGCACTTACAGAATATAATAAAGAACGGCATGCATATACAGTATATAGCATTGTACAAACCATATAAATAAATAAAGAAGATTAAGACAGTGAATTCTGAAAAAAAAGAAACGGAACAACATAATTGATGGTCTCGCACACACACACAGGTGTACATGAGCATCTTGACAGAGAAGTAAACTGAGAGAGAAGGGTAATAAAGTCAAGTAGAGCTAAAAGCTTTCCTGAACAGATGAGTTTTGAGTTGTTTTTTAAAAGAATTCATGGAGGTCAGCTGACCTGATTAATTTTCGGTAGGTCATTCCAGAGTCTGGGCGCTATACAGCTGAAGGCCCTGTCACCCATGGAGTGTAGATTAGTGAGGGGGCACAACAAGATTACCAGAATCAGAGACCTTCAGTGGGCGGGCAGGCACATAGTGAATGGAGAAGGTCACTGATGTAGTTTGGGCGCGAGGTTATTTAAGGCTTTGTAAGTTATTAGTAGGATTTTATATTCGATTCTGTAAGACACGGGGAGCCAGTGAAGATGGAGCAGGATCGGTGTGATGTGCTCGCTGCTGCTGGTTCGAGTAAGGACTCTTGCAGCTGAGTTTTGAATAAGCTGGAGCTGTGATATTAGACGAGAAGGGGCACCTGCCAGTAGGGGAATTACAATAATCGATGCGGGATGTGATAAAAGCATGGACAAGTTTCTCAGCATTAGAAAAGGAGAGGAAGGAGCGAACATTCAACATTCTGGGTCACCATTCTGGGTCACCATAGTCAACATTCTGGGCGCCCAACATGCACTGACTATAATTAAATGAAATTGTTCGTTATTTAATGGACTCAACTGACCATAAACTAATCCCTATAGTGTGTGCTACCTCAGTACCGTCATTCCCTGACTCTCGATTACGTGGTGGAAACGTTTCCTACTGTCATTGATGTCAAAGACTTGCCAGACCTTAAGTCATATTCATATATTTCAATAGCCTGTCCTTTGATGGTGGCATATGAGGGGGACTGGCCCTTGTACCTTCTGAGTATAAGAGATTGCATTTGTAAAGGTATCTTGTTTTCTACAGTTAGGAATTCAGTTAAAGCATACTGATTTTCCAGTTTTCTGAAATCTGACTTTGTTTTGAGATAAGAAGTATGGTAGAAACTTATAATTCATATATTTTAGTACACAGGAGGTCATCTTTGACCATTTACAAAATCATCACCATAGAATATTACATTCAAGTTCAGTCTCAGATCTTTCTGATCTTCCCTTATACAATACAATACAATACAATACAATACAATACAATACAATACAATACAATACAATACAGTTTATTTTTGTATAGCCCAAAATCACACAGGGAAGTGCCGCAATGGGCTTTAACAGGCCCTGCCTCTGGACAGCCCCCCAGCCTTGACTCTCTAAGAAGACAGGGAAAAACTCCCAAAAAAAACCTAGTAGGGAAAAAATGGAAGAAACCTTGGGAAAGGCAGTTCAAAGAGAGACCCCTTTCCAGGTAGGTTGGGCGTGCAGTGGGTGTCAAAGAGAAGGGGGTCAATACAATACAATACACAGAACAGAACAAATCCTCAATAAAAAAATTAAAATTTTTTAAGTACAGAGCAGAATTTAACAGTAGATGATATCACATAATTAGATTTGGATAATTTTAGACTCCTGGAGACCTCATCCATCAAGCTGCCTCCCCCATTTGGCCATTCCACGGCTGAAACAGTGTTGGGCCAGCCAATCCGATGAAAGGACCCCTCTTTCTCATGATTCCTGCGATCCTCCATCAGGGATGAATATATGCTATGAAATTTTGTATATTGCCAATACCGAATAGAAATGCTTAAATCATTAAAGACAAGCTCTTCTGCTTATAATAACCACTGCATGCCACCAGTGAAGACACTGGCATATTGTGGGCCATAAAAGTTTTAAGGGACATTTTTGTGAGTCTGTTAAATCGTGGATAAAGGTGAAAATTTTGTCATCCAGATGAGGCTCAGTACTTGGAAAGAAGAAAACGTGGATACATAAAGAAAACCCAGAGTATTTTGTAAAAAGATAAGGCAGCAGACAGAAGAAGGTTTGGGGATGGCCATCCTGTATACTTGAAAATTGGCAGGCAAAAAGAAAATACCGTATATACTCACGTTTAAGTTCTCCCGCAGATAAGTCGGGGCTTGATTTTACCGTATAATTTCCAGTATTTTATAATGTCGCTCGTATAAGTCGAATGCAGAAAACTCACGCTATTGGTCCAAGAGATTATGATATGCTAATGCCCACCTGAGAGAGTAACCACGGAATACACAGCCTTTTTTTCCTATGTATTGTGCCTACGTGACCACACATTAATACCCAAACTATTCAGAAGCGACGTTTGCACTGATTTGTGCTTTTTGTATCTCACACCCTCATACACCTTTTATCGTAAGAGCATCCCTTTAAATTAAACGTCATTGAAGTAGCAAAAGAAATTGGTAACTGTGCTGCTGCAACAAAATTCGATGTGTCTGAGAAACTGGTGTGAGATTGGAGAAGGCAAGAAGATGTAAAAAAAAAAAATTACGTGTTGTTTTTTTTTTGAATGGGCGTATAAGTCGGGGTCTGATTTTATGATTGATTTTTCGGGTTTCATGACCCGACTTATATGCGAGTATATACGGTACTTCTTTACAGACAAGGAGTCCAAAACAGAACTGAACTAACAGGGTGAGTCTAGTGTATAAATATGGCTGAAAACAGGAAGAGGTGGGATCAAGGTGGCTGGAATAGGAAATTATGTCTTCAGAAGGTGGGTTCTGGATAACGAAGATGGCGTCATCTGAGGGCGCCAGAAGTGATGTCATCGGATGGTGGGTGGATCGGTGATGACGTCATTGAGGGGCTCGATCTTCAGATGGTCTACAGAGGGACAAAAGGAGAAAGGATCAGATGACAGCACCAACCACTGCTCCAACTGAGAAACAACACTATTTGAGCCTATAAACCATCTCCCATGCACACATGTGTGACAATTTCACAAGGCTGCAACCCCTTTAAGGTCTAGCGAAATCTGATAATATAAAAATGTGGAAAACTCCCAGTGTAGTACTGGCATTACTAAAGTTGAAGGAGCATCATGGGATTTGTTGCCTCGATGTCATGATCTAGATCAAGGGCAGAGAAAGTCTTTCCTGGAAGGCCGTTGTTGCTACATGTTTTTATTCCATCCAGATTGCCTTGTTAGAAACCAACCTTGTCAATAACAGATCTGATTAACTTTTTGGCCTTGGATATGTTTTTGTTCTTCCATATTAGGTCATTCTTACATTGTAGATGTTTTCCCTTCCAAAGGGTATCATCTGAAAGATTTGTAGCCTGAAGTGGATTAGTAACTGTTATGTCTTCATTTTTTTCCTCTTCGGTCCGTTTCCAAATATTTTATTAAACTAGAACATTCATGATAAATACGCACACGAAAATGGAAACAAGTGAGATGGAGAACTGCTGGTTCTTTTGTCCTTGGAATCTTTTTTGCTAATAAGGAACAATTAAAATCAGCTGTTTTAAGATTAAGTTTGGTATTTTTCAAGTCGCAGTTATTTCTTCACATTCATGGTAGTTTGTTTTATAGGACTAGGTGTTATAATATCTGACGGATCCACACAGCATTTGCCTTGAGTGGGATTGGAGATGTCTTCTTTATTGGAATTTTAATGATAACCACTTAGTGTTGCTTACACCAGTGTGAAACATCATCAGTTGTGTACCCTTGGCCTCAGAAATGATGTAGCTCAAAGTGCTCTACAAGATGTAGAAAGAAAAAATTTATATATACTGCATTATAAAAATTAGGCAATACAAATTAACAAAGAATAAAGCAGTGTTTCTCGACCTTTAAGTATTTGCGAACCGGGTTTTCATAACAGTTTATAATTGCGCCCGCCCTAGCGTTTTTTTTGAAACCCTAATAAAATTTATTCCTATATTTTTTGCTGCTTGATACACTGCTACAAGTTTAAAATTATCCTACGAATAACGAAATTACGCCACATATGGCAACAATTTGCGCCCCACAGGTTGAGAACCGCTGAAATAAAGTAAGGTCCGATGGCCAGGGAGGGCAGAAAAGACAAAAAAATAAACTCTACCTAACATCAATGATCTCAATCAGTCCTCATGGTTTTTCAGGCTCCATGTGGGTAAGAAGTAGACGACGATGGTCATGTGGACCTCTGGGCTTTAATCCAACAATGTAGGGACATCATGGTGCCCTGATCATGGTGTGGTGGCGCAGATCGGCAACATGGAAAAACGGAAAAAGAACAGCAGAGAAAAGTAGGGGTTAGTGTGGATTGTGGAGCCATGATAAAAATGATAATTCAATGCATATACAGAATATCAGGGTTACACTAAAATGAAGCTATGAGAAAACCATGTTAAAATAATGAATTTTTAGCAATTTTTTAAAGTGCTCCACTGTATTAGCCTGGCAAATTTCTATCGGTCAGCTATTTCAGATTTTAGGTGCATAACAGCAGAAGGCCGCCTCACCACTTCTTATAAGTTTAGCTCTTGCAATTCTAAACAGACCCTCATTTGAAGATCTAAGGTTACGATTTGGAGTGTAAGGTGAAAGGTATTCTGAAATATAAGATGGAGTGAGATGATTTAAGGCTTTATAAGTCATAAGTTGTATTTTAAAGTCAATTCTAAATGGCACAGGTAACCAGTGTAGTGACATCAGAATTGGTGTTATGCGCTCATATTTTCTTTTCCTAGTTAAGATTCTGGCAGCTGCATTCTGCGCTTGTTGCAGCCGATTGATGTCTTTCTTGGGTCGTCTGAGAGGAGTGCATTACAGTAATCTAGCTGACTGAAAGCAAAAGTGTGAACTAATTTTTCAGCATCTTGCAAAGTTATAAAGGGGTCTAATTTTTGCTAGACACCCTTAGCCGAGGCAGACCCACCACAGGCTGATGAGAACTAGGCATGTGTCGCATGGTTAGTAACTGGTCATTTGGCAACCCATACTGCCTCCTTTCAGAGAGTGTGGTGAGTTCTTTAATTGCCTGCCCATTGATGCCCAATTCCTTCAGCAGAGTTGTAATTGAAATGGCTACAAAGCCCCAGCAGCCCACATCCACTGGTCACACCTTCACATTCCAACCTCGCTCCTCTGCCTATATAATTTAATTAATTTGGCATATAAAAATGCATTCTAAAGTGATTTTTTTTTTAATATAAATAATAAAATACCTTGTCTGCTCTTGCAGTTCACAATGGGGATGAAGGGTACGAGGGGGCCAAACATGAAAAAAAAAGCCTAAACTTTTCCATTTTTTCAATGCAAGAATGTTAGCTTTATCTTGAGATTGCACAAATGATGTCATACATAACAATTTTTAGAACATTTTATGTGACAAATTAATACATATCAGGATTGTGAAAAACAACTTTGACTTGAAAAATATCAAAGTTATCCTTTTAGATTTAAATAAGCGATTGGGAAATGAGGAGTCTCAACGAGCGAGACAACTAAAATGAACTACAAAAATGTCGCTTAAGCACTAAGTGCTTCAAAGGCAATAACTGACTTCTCCAATAAAAATTATTTTAAAAAGTAAAAATAGGTCTTGCATTCATATGAAGTCAAAAGTTAAGGATTTCTTTGATCATAATAATGACTGCCAAGAACAGAGGACTATTATATGCATTATGCGGACCATCATCTAGCAGTGAGTAAAAATGTAGATGACAGTATAACGTTAAGAGGAGAGGATGTAAAGGAAGTGGGAGACAATCCTCAACAAAAGCTGTTGACTGATATAATGCTTCTGATAACGGGTTATGAATAATACTTTGGAAAGAATTCACCAGAAGAAGTTTACATTATGACAACGACGATACAAAGATGACAGCCGACGGATGGGACGATGAGTGGGAAGGCTTTGTCTAGAAGTAAAATAAGAAAAACCTGGCAGTGAAGAAGATACAGAGCTAACGACAGATGGATATGTGGCCTTCACCTTGTAAAAAGAGTGATGACGGCAACGATCTTTGCTCTGAAAACGATGCACGGCCAAGATACCTAATCCTCAAATAACTCGGGATTAGTCTTGCACAATTCCTTAATGCAGAATTTATTGAAAGTCAAGCAGAGGACGTCTGCTTGACTGGAAGTATTTGTTTTAAATGAAAATCTCGTCACTGTATTTATTCATTATTTCCCACACGATTTAACCTGGCAAAGCATAAAAGGGAAGACCTGATTTATCTTGGGCTATCATGTTCATTAATGAGAAAAGAGTCGGACTATCAGAAACATTTATCATGCTCCTTTACAAAGAAACGTCTACAAGCCAAGGTGGGGAGTGTTATCTTATGAGAAAAATATTAGATTTCTACACGTCTTTTCGGCACATAGCACTTGTTTACTTTTTTCTAAACATTTTATTATGTATGACATTAATTACGCTGTTGTTTTGAAAGCGTGCCATAGTTTAAAAGATGACAAAAGCCTTTTATCTTTTTTAACCACTTGATGATGTAGACTCAAAGAGTTGCCATTACATAAACTAACTAATTCTTACCATGCCCTGTATATTTTTCCATCATGGTAAGTTTCTTGTGTTAAATATTTCTTACTAGGGTAGCACAATAGATTGCTTCGAGGATCTTTTGTCCTGTTCTTGAATGGAGTTGACACAATGTCCCTGTATCGGTGTGATTTTTTTTTTTTATATCTGTATATCATTTCCTTTTTTTCTCTCCCAAATATGTGAATGTTGTATTATTTGTCAACTCTAAGTTAGTACAGATGTATAGATGTTTGTATTAATGGGTCCAGTAAAGGTTTGACACGTTATTTCATGACAATGTATGTTTCAATTACTGTGTATGGATGGCATGACAATAAAACCATGGGACTGGACTTGACTCATTCATCTCTGATTCCGACCATAAAAATGATCCTGCCAGGACTGGTCCCAGCTCTCGGGACTCTGATTTCAAATTGGTTGTAGACTGTCAATTACCTGTAGACAGACCTTAGAACATTCAGCCCAACAAGCTTTCCAGTCCTATCTACTTATTTCTTCCAAAAAAAACATCAAGGTTAGTTTTGAAAGTCTCTAAAGTCCTACTGTCTACCACACTACTTGGTCACTTATTCCAAGTGTCTATCGTTCTTTGTGTAAAGAAAAACTTCCTAATGTTTGTGCCAGATGTAACCTTAACATATTTCTAACTGTGTACCTGTGTTCTTGATGAACTCATTTTAAAGTCACAGTCTCGATCCACTGGACTAATTCCCTTCATAATTTTAAACACTTCTATCATGTCTCCTCTAAATCTTCTTTTGTTTAAACTGTAAAGGCTCAGCTCTTTTAATCTTTCTTCATAACTCATCACCTGTATCCCTGGAATCAGCCCAGTTGCTCTTCTCTGGACCTTTTCCAGTGGAGCTATGTTCTATTTGTAGTCCTAGAGACCAAAACTGCACCCAGTACTCCAGATGAGGTCTCACCAGTGTATTATAAAGGTTTAGCAGAACAACCTTGGACTTGCACTCCACACATCGTGTTATATAACCTAACATCTACTTTAAATTTTTATACATGCAAAGCATTTATCTTTGCCAATACAGAGTATTCACACCTTGAAAGTATTAACATTTTATTCTTAAACAACATTGAATTACAGTGGTTCAGACACACGTTGCTCCACTGCTCAGATCACCACACTGGCTTCCACTGTTACGTTCAGATCCTTGATGCTTGCCTACAGAATACTCAGTGGGTCTGCATCTTTCTATATGGGGGCACTTGTGTGGTCCTGTGCTCCTTCTCGACCACTCAGGTCTGCTGATGAATGGTGTCTGGTGATGCCACCTTAGTGGGATATCAAATCTCAATCCAGACTCTTTCATGTGTAGCTCCTGGCTGGTGGAGCAAGCTGACCACCTCCATACGAAACTCCCTCAATGTGTTCAAGAACCATTTGAAGATTCTCTAGTTTGGTGAATTTCTAAGTGTTATTAGCTGTTAGGCTTTGTAAATCTGCAAATTTTAACCATCTTATATTTTGTGTTGAGCAATTCAGTTGTGGAAATCAGTTTCGTACCTTTGCCCTGTAACACTTGTTCCCAAACAGTCCACAGACAGATGTTAGATCGTTAGACCAATCTAAATGAGGAAATCCAAAAAAAAAAAAAAAATAGCATCCACAAGCAGAAACATGAAAGTACAAAAAGTTGAATAAATTTCAAACATTACAGCATTAGAACATCACAAAAATTAAGATGAGATTCAACGCAACAAAACTTGCCCTTCCAATCCACTGAATTCTTCTAAAATAACAGCAAGTCGATTGGCTAGCCACTCACTAAATACAAAACTTTCACATATAAGTGCATAGATTTGTTACAACGGATAGAAAACTGATCAACAAAAATGTAAACCTACAATATTTGCCTATCAACTAACTGTGGAACTATGGCCAGTTTCCAGCGGAGGAGATGAAACAGACACAGTCACAGTCCTGGAGACCTCGGCCAACTAGCCGCTTGCCCTTTCTTGGGCCTTCTATAATAGAGTTGGTGCTGGGCTGTCCAATCAGATGAAAGGACACTTCCATCCAATGATTCCAGTGCTCCTTTATCTGAGATGACTTTTCCAATAGAGAAGAACAGCTTGGCAGTACTATGCAGTTGCATCAAGTGCCACAACAGGATATCAAGAAGAGAAACAGAAAAGGAGAGGCTTAACAGCAGTTTATAAATGTCATATTACTTAGAATTCTGTACAAACAGTGATGCAGTATGCACAGCGCATCAGCAGCTCTAGTCAGGGTATGCCAAACAAAAGTCTCAAAACTTCAGCTTGATTTAAAAGCTGAAATTGAACAGGTACCTCTAATATTAACAGGCAGAAGATTCCGGAGCTTTGGGGCCTTCCAACTAAAAACTAAATGTTTGACCTTCTACTGATATTTTATTAATCCTTGAAACCATATATAGGCCAGAAATGTGATATCTTGATGTGCGCTCAGTTTTGTAAGGAGAGATAAGTGCAGCTTCTATTACTGTGTGGCAACGGTGCAAACCCCTGTGCCTTCATGTGGCCCAAAAAAAAAATGTATGTTTAAAGTCTTGTTTCTGGCTATAAATACTCAATTTCCCTAACATTTGTCAAATGTGACTGAAACTGGATGCCTGCATATTGTTGGGTGTCCACCAGGGTACACCTGTATTTAAGGCTGTTTAGCACTATTTGGTCAAGCTGTACTTTACCTGCATAAACTGGAAGTAGTGAATCTTTCCATAGACATGAGAGATTTTGTTTTTATTACAGAATTCACTTTTGTTATTCACAGCTTGAGGTGAGTGAATAGACAGTAAGCTCGGTGGAGTTTTCTCTCAGGGATGATGTATTATGGCTCCGGAGTTGGATTACACCATCTTTTATTAAGGTATGGCTTGACAAAAATATGGCCTGGCAATATTTCTGTCTGCAGCCGAGTTTTATGAGGCCAGGAAGGGTTTGGATGGGGGATTTAATATGTGCATTTGGATTGTTACATGTAAACACTGCCTTGTGAGCCAAATCGGTGTGCTTAAGGCATCAGAGCAAAAGTGGAAAGCCCTATATACATAACCATTAAAATGAGATGTTAGTGAGCTCGGACAGCATAGAGCCACCATGATTATTAGCAGTCTGACCTCAGACTTCCAGAGGTTTACGTTCCGATTCAAATCAAAACCAGTGTGACAGCTGATTTTTATTGATAAACATTTTCACTGTTTGTTACAAATTGACTACATCTCGCCTGAAGAAGGGGCCTGAGTTGCCTTGAAAGCTTGCATATTGTAATCTTTTTAGTTAGCCAATAAAAGGTGTCATTTTGCTTGACTTTTCATTACAAATTGGTTATATTGATTAACTTCTGTCCTTATTAGTTTTTGCCTTTGGCACTCTTAGGACAAATTTAAATTAAAGGCTTTTGACCTGTGACCCAGTCCATGCTGCTACTTTAGCACAAGGACAAGTATTGATAAGAGAACCAGTATAATTTAGTGGAGCAGAATCCTGACTCCAAAGGTCCTGTTTAGCATTAACTAGCAAGAGGATGAGAAAGGAAACAAATCCCACACCTCTGTATTTGATAAGTGTATTTAAGAAGTGTAACCAGCATCTGCAAGTTAATCATCTCCGTCCATGTACTGAGTGACTCCACGTAAATGTTGTGAGGGATGGCCAGCCAAATATTCCGGTCCACACCTCCAGGCCACCAGATGGAGCCCTCCCAGCAGCATGGAAGGTCCCCAAATTCCATCAGGGCATTATGGACATTGTAGTTTTTATAAACAACCCTGCTGGATACCGTGGGGACCACCAGGAGCTGCTGTAGGGAGGCTTACAGAGTGCTACGTGCCCTATAACCCGGAAGTGCGTCATGATCACTTGACCGGAAGGAACGACGTGCTTCCGGGTTGAAGAAAAGGACTTTTAATCTGACCCGGAAGTGATGAGGACTTATGGATTGTTGGGCTGGAACCACTTCCGGGTCAGGGGATATAAAAGGACTGTGGGAAAGCCCAGACACTTAGCTGAGCTGGGAAGAAGGGTGGCTAAGTGTCTGGGAGAGGAGGAGTGAGAAGATTGTATTGGTTATTGATTAGTGAGCAGTGTATGAGTAATGTGGAGTGGAGGGTGCTTCGTGCACATTGTTATAATAAAAATAACAAGTATTACACTTTTACCTGGTGTTTGGCGTGGTACCTGAGGGTTCAAGGGAGCGGTAGTGCCCCCTACTGCTACAATGTCAATAAAGGTGTTCTTCTCATCTTTGACTGGTTTCATGACTCTGACTTTGACATTCTGCACATCCTCCGTGTGTGCCTATGTGATTGCAATGGTTAAATGACGATTGCATTTGACAATCAGCCAGTACAGTTTTCTGCCTATATTGTATTCAAGAGGTTCTCACTGGGGAGCTTGTTCAATTCTGAGTCTCAGTTGTAAATGAAACGCCGCCTTCTAGGGCCATTCCTTTATATGGCATCCCAACCAGAGGGAGCGGGGCCTGCTGAGGGTGTCAAATGTCTGGGTTATGTGCTCTCATTGGCCATCCTCTCGGAGTTGTGGGGGAAAGAGAAGATACAGTTAGCAACAGTGTCACCTCTCGTGTTATCAGTTAGCTCGGATGAACCTGGAGGAGGATACCTGGTTGCACATGTGTAACGATAGATAGATAGATAGATAGATAGATAGATAGATAGATAGATAGATAGATAGATAGATAGATAGATAGATAGATAGATAGATAGATAGATGTGAATTTCTGTGCACAATGATGAACTGCTACCCTGTCCAGCATTAGTTCTTACATGTTTCTGATCCTGCCAGTATAAACTGAGCATCAACAGGGGCTTAGCAGTTTTAGAAAAAGGATATCTCTGTAAAACCTAAAATACTAAACTGTAGGGACAGTGGTTATCTTCTTCTATAATACGCTACCGTGGCTGTTCGTTTGTCTGTCCAGGATTTTAAATCACCTGGTGACCAACTTGGTACACATATACTACGTGACGTCTACTATCCGATTTCGGGGTGATGATTTTATTACTCTTTTTATTTTAATTTTATTTTATTGTAGAATCAACTCTCTGTAACGCGCAGCAGGGCAGCCGTGCGGCGCATGTGTACAGGCACCGTTCTCGTTCCCTACCACCTTTGCTAATCATTCTTGAGGCAGATTCAAGACTTAAGTGCCAGATTAAGTGAAAAATTAAAGAAAACATACTAAGTAATTGCAACACAAAAACTAACTTAATCAGTTTTAATTGCGAAAAGATGCCGACGAAAGAAGAGAAGCAGCAGGCCGCTAGGGTGGAGAAAAGAAGAGCTGCTCAGGAAGGAGCAAGCACATTAACCTCTGAGCAAACGAATGGTAAATATGTGCATTTGGATTGTTACATGTAAACACTGCTCTGTGAGCCAAATCGGTGTGCTTGCGGCATCAGAGCAAAAGTGGTAAACGTACAGAGAAAAGAGGATGAATACTATGAATGCTCAAGTCAAGTGTATTCACTGCACGTTATCATGCAGTGCGCCGTTACTGGTACATGATAACACATGATGAACATACAGACAATGCATAGTATACATTATGTCCGGGATGTCCACAGTAGCTGCAGTTTTCAGCTTATCCAGTTTCTTAATTAGAGAGGCTGGGAGCAGGCGCTGCTTTATTTTTTTTTTTACTGCGCATTGCCTCACCCACCATATGTCGTACCACCTGGATTGGGACCCGAGTGCAGCCGTACAATATCTTAGCACCACACTGGAACAGTGTGAGTTTTTTTATGGTGGCTGGAGTGCTAATCCTGCCACCAACCCCCAGGTTTTCCCTGTAAATTGGAGGACCTGCTTGCAGGGCTGGATGCAGATTAACGTCACACCCAGGACAGAGCAATTGCAGGTTAAGGGCCCAACAGAGTGGATTCACTTCTAGAGTTTAAAGGATTTGAACCAGCAACCTTCCCGATTGCCAATGCAGATTTCTAGCCTCAGAGCCACCACTCCACTCTAAATTCTAAACTCTTAATTAGGACCTGTTTATTTACTAACAGCAATATTTTGGGGGGTTAGTTTTAGTTAATTTGCTTGTTACAAATCAGAACCCTTCATTGCCTATTTTAGCTAGCGTGCTTCCGTTTAAACCTAGAGTATGTAGATGCAGCATGAAGTATCTGAGGTTGATAAAGTGTTTTGAAATAAATAAGAGATAAGGGAAGCTCCACAACACATATAGATAAAGTTTTCCGAAAACAATCTATAAAATTTTTGTCTTGGATGAATGATATCACTAACAAGACATAAAATTACTTACCAGGTTTCATTCTCTGCTAGGCCTGGCTTCTAATAATGAAACTACAAAACATTTATTTCTATAGCACATTTTCTTACAACAAAGTAGCTCGAAGTGCTTTACAAGCTAACAAAGAGAAAGTTACAAGAAAAGAAAAAAAAATAAGATTAGTCAATAATATTAAAGAACAAGTAACAATAAATCAAGGTAATATCAGATGGCTGGGAGGATAGAAAAAAAAGAGAAAAAAAAATTCCAGTTACGCTGGAGAAAATAACAAAATCTGCAGGGGTTCCAAGGCCAAAGGACCACCCCACCAGCCCACACTGGGCATTCTACCTAACATGAAAGTTTCTAAATCTGTGTTTTCATGCTTCATGTGATGAAGTTGGTCTGGTAGACAGCTGAGACACCCACCTTCATTCCATCATTTCTGGGGGGCTTCACGGTGCTTTGATCAGATGTTGGTGGTGGTGCAGATCAACACCACAGAAGTACCAGAAAGACAACAGAGAACAGTACAGATTAGTACAGTTTGTGGATCCATGAAGAATATGATAATTCTATACCCATACACTCTGTAAGGAGTACAACTGAAATGTAACTACGAAAAAGCCAAATTAAAGTAATGGGCTTTAAGCAGTTTTTTAAAACGTTCCCCAGTATTAATCTGGCGAATTTCTATTGATAAAATATTCCAAATTTTAGGTGCATAACAGCAAAAGGCCCCCTCACCATTTCTTTTAAAGCTTGGCTCTTGGAATTATAAGAAATCTGAAATCTGAGGATCTAAGGTTACGTCTTGGAGTGTAGGGGGACAGGCATTTCAAAATATAGGAAGGAGCGAGAGTATTTAAGGCTTTATAAATCATTAATAAAGTCAATTCTGAGTGACACAGGCAACCAATGTAACAAGGCAAATCTGATTGGGATGAAAACCTACAATTAGTGCGGACCTCCTGGACCATAACTGAGTACCCCGTGTGATGGACGGCCGGCATTTGTCTGGCCGGGATGTTCCTCAACAGAGAAAAGGAGGAAAAGTAGCCTTTTCAGGGCACTGCATCCCCCAGGACGCTAGATAGCAGCTTCCCTGGACGGAAATGGTTCCCCGGATTCCCTTAGGGCATCATGGGACATGGAGTCCGTTTCGTCAGCCCTGTTGGATGCCATGGGTGCCACCAGGGGGAGCTCACCAAGAACCTGGGGACTATTATTGTTACAACAACCCGGAAGTACTTCGGAGTCACGAGGACGGAAGCCGCAGAAGGAGGAGGATATGGCGTTTGACCTGGAGAAGGAATACATCCGGGTCATGGACTATAAAATGACTCTGGGAATACCAGCAAGCCGAGCCGGAGTTGGGTGGTAGAGGAACGGAGCTGCTGGGAGTGGAGAATTTCTGTTATTGTGATTATTGGTTATTATTGTATGATTGGAAGAATTGTGGAGTGTGCTCTGCTTTGTGCACTATAACTGTTATTATTAAAGAAATTATTCTTGGTGTTTTAAATGTGTGTCTTGGACGTCTGTCTGGTGGGTTCAATGGGGCAACAGCGATCTCTAGTGTCCACACCCGTTATACATGATGAATATACAGATGCCATACATTACCATCATCTGATCATCTTCATGGTCAATCCAAGTAGACCTTACTGCAGCCTAGAGAATGAGACTGGATGTTTGGGGTGTGGCTGGATGTTAGTCACACACAGTCACAGCCTCGGTTATTTTCACAGCTATGTTCAGTCAACTAGTCACATGAGCTGCTCCTGTGTATTCCCACATTATTTTGAGCAACATGGGGTCCAAAAAAGATTGTGACATAGTTTTGAAAAGCTCAAAAAAGTTCAAAAGGCCATTCATTGAACAGGAAACTAAAAGTGATGAAGCACAGTGATGATGTGTTAAGGAAAAGGTTTTATTTGATGACTAACATGATCATTCAACTAATTTTCACGTATTTTGCTGTTATTTTAACACAATGGGGGGATCACACACACTTTTAAAAAAACTTTTACTTTTAAGTGAACGGTAATGTGTTCATGTTATGAAAATACACATTACAGAGGGGTGCTGCTATTGAAAGATTTGTCTCCTTCTTCAGCCCAAAGAAGATGCCCCCTGAGGGTAATTAACCCTGCCTCTTCTTGTGGAACTGATCATAAAAGGAAACGCCTCTAGGTGTCGATGTCTCATTTGGACCCAAACCTTAGAGAAGTTTTTGCTTATTTCAGCACCATCAAGCACCTATTTACTTTGTACAATAGAACATTAGAACAATCGAGATGAGAACAGGCCATTCAGCCCAGCAAAGCTTACCAGCCCAATTCACTTCATCCTTCCAAAAACACATCAAGTTTTGAAAGTCCCTAATATTTTACTGTCTATCACACTACTTGGTTGCTTATTCCAAGTGTTTATGGTTACACTCTGTGTCAAGTAAAACTTCCTAATGTTTGTGTGAAATTTACCCTTAATGAGTTTCCAAATGTGCCCCCATGTTCTTGATGAACTCATTTTAAAATAACAGTCTTGATCCACTGGACTAATTCTCTATCACAATTTTAAACACTTCTATCATGTCTCCTCTTAACCTCTGTTTACTCAGCTCTTTCAATCTTTCCTCATAACTCATCCCCTGTAGCCCTCTAATCAGCCTAGTTGCTCTTCTCTGAACCTTTTCTAGCGCTGCTATGTCCTTTTTGTAGCCTGTAACCTTTTTGTATGCTACATGAATAAAGGGGGTGACCTGGTTGGCACCCCAACAGTTCTCATGTGCTAAGAGTCTTTCTTCTATTCACCCATCCACAATACACAATCGAAGGACTGAAAATTGAAAGTACACATTATGAGAAGGGTTTAGGAGTCACAGTCGACCAAACATTACTGTCCTCCAGACAGTGTTCAGAAACCATTCTTCTTCTTCTTCTTCTTCTTCTTCTTCTTCTTCTTCTTCTTCTTCTTCTTCTTCTTCTTCTTCGTCTTCTTTCAGCTGCTCCCATTAGGGGTTGCCATAGCGGATCATCTTGTTCCATATCTTCCTGTCCTCTCCATCTTGCTCTGTCACACCCATCACCTGCATGTCCTCTCTCACCATATCCATAAACCTTCGCTTAGGCCTTCCTCTATCCTCTTGCCTGGCAATGCTGTCCTTAATATCCTTCTCCCAATATACTCAGCATCTCTCCTCTGTACATGTCCAAACCAACAGAAACTATTAAGAGGACTAAAATAATGTTATATAGTGCCCTGATGTGTAGAGTACAAGTCCAAGGACGTTATTCTAAAGCTTTATAATATACTGGTTAGACTTCAACTGTGGCACCGTGATTGGTTGTGGTCTCAGGGCTACCAAAAAAAAAGACATAATAGCACTAGAAGAGATAGTAGAGAGAAGAGTGACTAGGCTGATTTCAGGGCTACAGGGGATGAGATATGAGGAAAGATTAAAAGAGCTGAGCCTTTTCAGTTTAAACAAATGGAGATTAAGAGGGGACATGGGGGATCGAGACTTCAACTTTAAAATGAGTTCATTAAGAGCACGGGGACACAGTTGGAAACTTGTTAAGGGTCAATTTTGAGTCAAACCTTAGGTGATTTTCTTCACACAGAGATCCACAGACACTTGGAATAAGTGACCGAGTAGTGTGGTAGACAGCAGAACTTTAGGGACTTTCAAAACTTGATTTGAAGTTATTTTGGAAGAATTAAGTGGACAGGACTGGTGAGCTTGCTGGGCTATATGACGTGTCCTTGTTTAGATTGTTCTGATGTTCTAAGGTTGTAAAGTTTGGATTTTTTTTCTGTTGTTGGACTTTTGCTCGTCTGCTTGTGGATACTCTTTATTGGGGTTTTTTTTAGATCTTATTAGTTTTGGCTTATCTCTTTAGGCAAAAACTCCTTTGCCTTATTTTGCCCTTTTCCCTGTTTACTATTTTTGCGCTTAATTTAATTTACTTGAATAAATTCTTTAATTCTAAAAGGTTCTTGTAGGATTTTAGTTGATATACATCAGCAGGCCACTGGTGATTTTAACCAGGGCTGTCTCTGTACTGTGAAAATGGAAGACTGAAAACAAGACTGAAATTGTTCAAACAAATGATTGTCAGTGAGGTGAGAGTGAACCTGAATGGCAACAGTTTTTTCAGGTGTTTTGGAAAGAAAAGGTAAATTTGAGATCTGACGATAATTATTTATGTTCTAGGGATCCGCACGAGATTTTTTTTTTGAGAATTGGAGTTATCATAGCCGCTTTTACAGATAAAGGAACAAGAGCAGAGATAAAGGAAGAATGTATGATGTTGGTTATTAGAGAGGAAAGAGAAGGCAAACAGGAATTAGCTACATGAGTAGCAAGTGGATTCAACTGACAGGTAGAGGGTTTCAGTTTTCTATTAGTAACCGAGCCCGCTGTTGGCAAAGAATGCTACTGCTTACCTTAATAGAACCCTAAAGGAGTCTCCTAAGTGCACTTCTCCGATTATTTAAAGATATTTTGAAATCTTTTAAAAACAGAGCACATTATTAGACCTGTGCTTGCCACAAAGTCTGTCTGTGGTGATTAAAGGGTTGGCTGTCTGGGGAGAGGGCATTTTTGTGCAGGCTAGGGAAGTTCATGACCTGCTCTGTGCGACTATCCAGAGGCCTGACACCCTGCTTTGCCATATTTGCCTCACCTCCACACAACAATAATACTGACATACCCACTTAACTTCTCATGGAGCGCAAACACAAATATCGACAGAGTTTCTTGGCAGCCTTTGTCGATTTTTGTAAGGCATTTGACTCAGCTGATCAAACTGCCCTGTGGGACATCCTGAGGGTTCGCAGGATCCCCCTGAAGTTGCAGGATGTCATGGATTACCTGTACGCTGGTGCTGTGAGTGCTGTGCAGAGTGGAGGCAGAACCTCTGTGATTTTCCCAGTTGATTCTGTTCAGTGCTTGCATGGACTGGGTGTTGGGCAAGGTCGTGGGGTCCAGCGGATGTGGGGCATCTGTTGGTGAAGATAGATTCACTGATCTTGACTTTGCAGACAATGCTGTGATCTTCACAGAGTCAATGGATGCTCTGATCAGGGCTCTTGAGAGACTGAGTGAGGAGTCTGAGTGTCTGGGCTTGTGAGTGTCCTGATAAAAACCAACAGTCAGGCCTTTAATGACCTCTTGGGCACAGCCATCAGAAGTGTGTCTGTCTACAGAGAGAGTGTCGATCTTGTGGAGAGGTTTACTTACCTTGGCAGTGACATTCATGTCTCTGGTGACTCTTCCTATGAAGTCAGTAGATGGATTGAGAGAGTATGGGGGTTCATTAGGTCTCTGGAAAGAGGTTTGTGGTGCTCACGATATCTATGCAAAAGGATGAAGCTCCAAGTCTTTAGAGTCCTGGTGCTTCCTGCATTGCTATGTGATTGTGAGTCATGGACGCTATCCTGTGACCTGAGACAAAGACTGGACTGCTTTGGTACTGCGTCTCTTTAGAGAATCCTTGGGTACCATTGGTTTGACTTTGTGTTGAATGAGCGGTTGCTTATGGAGTCCTGAATGAGTCACATTACCTGCATTGTGAAGGAGCATCAGTTATGGCACTACGGTCATGTGGCGCAATTCCTCAATCACAGGATACTCATTGTTGAGTATCTGAGTAATTGGACCAGGCCAAGAGGACGCTCGCATAACATCTGGCTGCCGCAGATAGAGGGTGTGACTGGGGAGTTGCCAACCAGGATCCCAAGATGTTTCATCATGTGGTGGGTTCGGTGAATTGCTGTACCAGTGCATGCTCCACAACCTAACCTAACCTGACATGACCCACTTAATCCATATTTGCTCAAGTGTGGGGCCAAACCCGGGCAGCATTAAGAGTTACCAGCCCTGAATGTGGTGCCAACAGCACTTATTACATTGTGAGATTAACCGACAGATCATTTATTTGACCCTGTACTCCTTGATGGCTATTGCATGGGTTCAAGTTCACACTCATTCTCCATATTTAACTTCTTAAACCTGCTTTTCCTCAATTTTACAAAATACTTGATTCAGAAAAGTTCTTGAACTCATTTAAAGTGTGTATACATTTCAGGCAGACACTATTTTTCTTGTTTAATATTTAATATTTAGCTTCAATTCAAGTTAGCTCATCCCATATGTGTTTGATTATCAGGCTTAAAGGGAAAAAACAATTCTAGATATTAAATTAGATTTGAAAAATAATTTCTTTGGGGTTAAAATACTCTGTTTAACTGGGACATCACATTAGTTTAATTTGGTTTTTATTGTTTTTTTTTTTTTTCTATTAATCTGTAAAGTAAAAGTATGAAATCTAACACCACACAGCTCAAGGTTCTGTTTCTTGTCAGACCTGAGGAATCCAAGGAGGTTTGCCAATGGACACAACGTGATGTGCCAGATGGGAGGCCCTGACTCCGCCAAGCCATTGTTCCTTTATGTAACTCATTCACCTTATGCTGTAATTTTCAAAGGTTCTGCTTTGTTGGTCTGGACTGCAGCTTCCTCGGGAACTCGTTTTCTTCTTTGCGATGGCTAGGACACTTCTATTAAAGGCCTCCTACAAATAGATTTATCTGGGATATCTGTCTTTTATATCAAATGGCTTTAATTATGTTTTCAGTAAAGATAAATGGTTCTCATTTACAGCTTACTGGGATCACCAGTTATGCCAATTTTTGATTTATGCAGGATGTTTAATTTGACTGAAAATAAGTGTCCATATCCAAATCAAATAAACTACCATCTCCAAGGCATCTCAAACCAGCATGTTCAGGATTTGAGGTAAAAGACCCCCAAATATTTGAACTCACACAGCCTCCCGATGTGCCTCTTATCCAACAAAACTTTTCATCGCAGCTGGTATGTTCACCGTCTGAGTTGTGCATCACCCTTTCTTTGCCATGGACCCTTCACTTCACTCCATTAAAGTTAGAGGCTGGCATCACATTCAGATATTAAATTTCAACCCAAATGTGTCAGAGGCTAACATTCTTCTTGTAAATCAGACAGATTGTCTTCTTTGTAGTATACATTTACATTAAAATGTCAATAAAATGTAGTTGAATCTCTTGTTGACGAGGAGATAGTGAAAAGATTGGGTGGGGACTTGAAAATTCTTGACTTTAAGGGAAAAGTATGCCCTGGTACTGACAGTACTTGATGGTGTGCCAGTGCAAGAAAGAGGACACCACTGGTTGTTCTTAGCCACATGCAGAAAGAATATGTCATGGAATTTGGAGATAACAGAAATGCAACTGGGCTCTTGTGTTGATGGTTAGACATCCCTCAGTCTAAAGGTGGCTGGTCTCCATATGGATAGTGTAACCTGGGGTTGCCAGGCACTTTAAGAGTGGGTTGAAGCTGAAGACTGTAGAAACCCCTGGTGCCAGTAGAGGGAGCTCATGAAGGATGGAGTTTTAGAGGGCATTTCACACATTGGAAGTGTTTACAGGGTTGTACTTGGAACTGAATCCTCCCTGATGCTTTAAAGCCTCTTCTGGTCAATGCACCCACAAAACTGAAGTCAAGGGGTGAGTCAAGACAAGGGCTGAACCGACAAGAGGAAGAGAAGTAAGAGAATTATGGAAAGAGTTTTGGTCTGTAAGTGAAATCTAAGCTATTCAACTGTGGATCTGCACACAGCACCACCAACAACACACCAAGCAATGGCAGGGATCAGGAAAAATATCCATAGATAGATATGTAAGGCACTATATAACAGATAGATAGATAGATAGATAGATAGATAGATAGATAGATAGATAGATAGATAGATAGATAGATAGATAGATAGATAGATTAGATTAGATTGCCAGCAGCCACACCATATGTACTTCAAATTAGGTAACCCACCTGAAGCTAGTAGTGTTCAAGGTACTCCAGGATAAGAGAATAAAGATAAAACTGAGTGCCATTCTGAACAACTTTACACATCCTCTCTCTGACACAGCAACACTGAGGATTCTCAGGCAACGAATAATTCAGCAGAAGGGTGTAAAGAAATGCTATGGAAGCTCATTTATACATTAAGAGCAATATATCTGTTGTCACACACATGCGAGTAGGAGGCAGCTGAAGGGCTAATGTAATGGTAATATGTACAACATCCGACAAGGGGGCGGCGGGGTGCAGTAACTGTCTTTCTCAGTTCCCTGCAGACCGTTCCCAAGAAATCCTGCCAGGTTCCGGCCCCCTCGATGATGTCACTTCTGGGTCCGGCCCCCTTGATGACGACATTTCTGGGTCCGGCCCCCTCAATGATGTCACTTCCTATATGGGCTTTTAAAGCCGTCATCTTACCACCAAGAAATCAGTTCTGTTTTGGACTCAGTATTGCGAACACCGCTGTCAACTTATAAAACCTTTTGCAGCCAGGGATATTATACGGGTGGCTGCCCCAAACCTTTTTATGGTGTCTGGTATGTATTTTTATTACACTGTATAATGCCTCGCTGGGATTGTCACTGCCAAGTCTTAAGTTTTCTTTCTTTTTTAATTTCCTTCCTTTTTCGTCATTCAGGTGTATATCTATCTATTTACAGTGCATCCGGAAAGTATTCACAGCGCATCACTTTTTCCACATTTTGTTATGTTACAGCCTTATTCCAAAATGAATTAAATTCATTTTTTGCCTCAGAATTCTGCACACAACACCCCATAATGACAATGTGAAAAAAGTTTACTTGAGGTTTTTGCAAATTTAATAAAAATAAAAAAACTGAGAAATTCCATGTACATAAGTATTCACAGCCTTTGCTCAATACTTTGTCGATGCACCTTTGGCAGCAATTACAGCCTCAAGTCTTTTTGAATATGATGCCACAAGCTTGGCACACCTATCCTTGGCCAGTTTCGCCCATTCCTCTTTACAGCACCTCTCAAGCTCCATCAGGTTGAATGGGAAGCGTCGGTGCACAGCCATTTTAAGATCTCTCCAGAGATGTTCAATCAGATTCAAGTCTGGGCTCTGGCTGGGCCACTCAAGGACATTCACAGAGTTGTCCTGAAGCCACTCCTTTGATATCTTGGCTGTGTGCTTAGGGTCTTTGTCCTGCTGAAAGATGAACCGTCGCCCCAGTCTGAGGTCAAGAGCGCTCTGGAGCAGGTTTTCATCCAGGATGTCTCTATACATTGCTACAGTCATCTTTCCCTTTATCCTGACTAGTCTCCCAGTCCCTGCCACTGAAAAACATCCCCACAGCATGATGCTGCCACCACCATGCTTCACTGTAGGGATGGTATTGGCCTGGTGATGAGCGGTGCCTGGTTTCCTCCAAACGTGACGCCTGGCATTCACACCAAAGAGTTCAGAATTTTCTTTCTCATGGTCTGAGAGTCCTTCAGGTGCCTTTTGGCAAACTCCAGGCAGGCTGCCATGTGCCTTTTACTAAGGAGTGGCTTCCATCTGGCCACTCTACCATACAGGCCTGATTGGTGGATTGCTGCAGAGATGGTTGTCCTTCTGGAAGGTTCTCCTCTCTCCACAGAGGACCTCTGGAGCTCTGACAGAGTGACCATTGGGTTCTTGGTCACCTCCCTGACTAAGGCCCTTCTCCCCCGATCGCTCAGTTTAGATGGCCAGCCAGCTCTAGGAAGAGTCCTGGTGGTTTCGAACTTCTTCCACTTATGGATGATGGAGGCCACTGTGCTCATTGGGACCTTCAAAGCAGCAGAAATTTTTTTGTAACCTTCCCCAGATTTGTGCCTCGAGACAATCCTGTCTCGGATGTCTACAGACAATTCCTTTGACTTCATGCTTGGTTTGTGCTCTGACATGAACTGTCAACTGTGGGACCTTATATAGACAGGTGTGTGCCTTTCCAAATCATGTCCAGTCAACTGCATTTACCACAGGTGGACTCCAATTAAGCTGCAGAAACATCTCAAGGATGATCAGGGAAAACAGGATGCACCTGAGCTCAATTTTGAGCTTCATGGCAAAGGCTGTAAATACTTATGTACATGTGATTACTCAGTTTTTTTTATTTTTAATAAATTTGCAAAAACTTCAAGTAAACTTTTTTCACGTTGTCATTATGGGGTGTTGTGTGTAGAATTCTGAGGAAAAAAATGAATGTAATCCATTTTGGAATAAGGCTGTAACATAACAAAATGTGGAAAAAGTGATGCACTGTGAATACTTTCCGGATGCACTGTATGTATTTTCTTTATTTATTGAGTTTCTGTAAAAAGCACATTTCCCCAGGGTACTAAAGTTCTATCTATCTATCTATCTATCTATCTATCTATCTATCTATCTATCTATCTATCTATCTATCTATCTATCTATCTATCTATCTATCTATCTAATATGATCCTGTGACATTTGTCACCTGGGTTTTTATACATATTCCAGCTCCCTCAGTAGTAATATTGGCAGCAAACCCACCACTAAACAGGACACACTCTAGCGGTGGGGTTTTCACTTTCCATTGGGGTATTGAGCTAGATAAACGTCTGCCACCTATACTGGACTGATTATTTTGGCAAAAAAGATGACCTGAGCTGCGAGGCCACTGTGCTTCTGTGAGATCAAAAAAGAATGAACCCAGTCTATCTACATGAGGTAAGTAAAATGTAAAAAGAACACATCAGGGTTGTGTGGAGGTTTCCTTTAAGCCCCCTCTCTTTCTTTGTGTATTATTTTTCTCAGACCCATTGCTGTTTGTGTTGCTGCTTTAGATAATGTTAATAATATTAAGTAGAATTTTCATACAAATGGCACAGCACAGCTCTAACTGAGTGACTTTGAATCCCTGCCTTTTCACAGCTTATATATTCTTCCATTTCATGCCACACGTTAATGCTGTGGAGAATTAACTCTTAATGGCCTAGGGTAAGTGAGTGTGCCATGTGTTCAACTGGCAGACTATTTAGATTTTGGTTATTCCCATGTCCTCAATGCGCCAGACCTACAGTTGGATTAAGTGATTTGTGACAACGAATGGATGGGCAAAGAAATGTATGGCAAAAGGAATGGCAATAATGCCACCCATTATTTATTTATGTCAGCTGAATTTGTACAAGTAGTCAAATTGGTCCAGCCAAAACCACTTTTTCTTTTTCAAAAAACCTGAAATCAGAGACAAGACCTCATAGTGTCTAAAGCCAGTAATAAAAATGGGATTGTAAAAGCCAATTTCCTGAATGAATACATTATCATTTTCTTTCTAGGAAATCATTTCCACAAATCCGCACATGCCTGATGATTAAGCTCTTTGACTGAGAGGACTATTAAAGATAGGATGCGTAAGGGTGGCAAATGCGCCTTTCTTTTTGATTAAACAAACCGTAAGTGACAGGTGCTGAACATCGATAGCATTGCTGTAAGTCATGTAATCAGCGTTGTTTTTCAGCACAGTTTACAAAGATTTTTGTTATTTGTCCTGACCTTTACAACGTGCTTCCCGTTAATCATGGCATGTGGTTATGTGGCGGGGTACATTGACTAATGCATGGATCAATAGAGCCAATGTATACAAAGGTTTTTAATTTTCCAAAGTAGACGAGGAGGCCGTGCCCGAATATTTTTGGGCAAAGTGTGTAACTTGATAAGCCGTTTGATTAAGCGAGCTGACAGAGCTGACTACAGACATTCATTGTTCCTTTGCGGTTTCTTTTTTATTTCACTTCATCCAGCATTAGAAGTCGCCCATGAAAGACCTATGACATGTGGCACAATGTGACAAGAAAACACTTGTTGCCACCATTTGTATCTGGATGGGAAGCTGATCAAAGGAGAGAAAACACAGAGTAGAGAAAAGAGGAGAAATGTCCAGTCCATTGTCACAGATGGAGCTCCTAAAGAATCTGTGCTGAATCAGAGACACTTTCAAATTTATATTAATGACACACAGTAAAGTCACATAACAGTAAATCTGCAGTATTGGAAGGGTGGGTTACTTTACCTTAATGAAGAATATGCTATTATGTCCTGGACTGGAGGATGTACTCAGCTCCCACTTTTACAGCATTATTTTAGTCTTAATTCTCTATAAATTGTACGTCTGCAGTCACACAGCAGATTAACACTCCCAGCAGTTTTTTTTAAATTGAAAATTTATCGCCCACAAAAACAGGGTCTTCATTAACACTAGAATCCCAGAAGCCTACGAAAAAACCCGTAATCCCAGCCTGTAGTGCCCTGTGAGGAAAGAAAACAGTCCAGACAATGTTTTCTTAATGCAGGCAAAAACTACTGACTGTTTAATTGAACGTGCTTTAACTATATACAACTGTTGCCTATTCCCTCATCACCCACCTCCTCCCACACTGCAGTGTGTGTCAATTGTGTCATTAGAGGACCAGTGCTTCCAGCCGCTACACAGGTCCCCCCAGAATTCACATGCACGGGCAACGTTAACTTTGCGTTTTTGCCGAATCGGGCATGGTAAAAACACAGGTCAGTTGCCTGTATGGCGGCAGGAGGTGGATGAGCAGTATGAGACACAGGATTTGCTAATGGGACTGACGATGATTGCAGGTGGAAGATAGCTATGCAAAGTAGAGTGCAGGCTGTCGGCCATCTTGGCTAACTCTCGGTCATGTTAGCCAGGGCAGTGCGCACTTCTTCCGGCATCTGTTGGAGAAACAGCTCTTTAAATATAAAACAGGGCTTATGGCTACCTAGCAAAGCTAACATGTGGTCCATTGACGGTTTCACGTCTCCATGGCCCGACAATGTTAGTAGCCACCGTGAGGCCGTATGTCTCTAAAAGACATGCCTTTAAGGTTGTTACATACTTGTCTGTGTCCAGGGGATTTTCAAACAGACTCACCACCTTGGATGATATAGAGCCGCTAAGAGCTGCAATGACATAGTAGTACCTCGTGTCATCTGCCATAATGTCCCGCAAAGCAAACTGTGCCTCTACTTGGGTGAACCATGCTGTGGCTTGCTGTTCCCAAAACACTGGTAACTTTAACGCCACCGTGTTGGCAGACATGATTATAGTAACTCTGGAACCGTCCAAGAGCGTCGGGGTCACCATTGTAGTGCCCTACGAGGAAAGAAATCATGCCAGACAATGTTTTCTTAATGCTGGCAAGAACTACTGACTGTTTCATTGAAAGTGGATTGTTGCCTATTCCCTCATCACCCCATCTCCTCCCACACTGTAGTGAGTGTGAATTGTGTCTTTAGAGGTGCAGCACTTTCAGCCACTACAGGCCCACCTTAAATTCCTTCGCACCTCTCCATCAGCGTCTTTTGTGTTGTAAATGTGTCGATCAGCACAAGCCGCAACCAGCCTGCTATCTGATACCCCACCTCGACGGAGCTCAATTTGGGCAAAAAGTTGTCCCAGCTCAAGCCAAGGCTCCTTATGTGCATTTGAGATGCTTGGGGATATAGAGGTTAAATAATATATCGTCATTTGGAATACATACATTTCATGAGTGTTCCGTGTCTACAACGGTTGGTGTAAATTTCGGATGAAATGCGTTGTCCAAGTTGAGCTCTGTCGAGGTGGGGGATAAGATTGCAGGCTGCTTGCTGCTTGTGCTGATCGACACATTTACAACACAAAAGACGCTGACGGAGAGGTGTGACGGAATTTAAAGTGGGCCTGTAGTGGCTGAAAGCGCTGCAACTCTAAAGACACAATTTACACTCACTGCAGTGTGGGAGGAGGTGGGGTGATGAGGGAATAGGCAACAGTTGTATATAGTTAAAGCATGCCAATTAAACACTCAGTAGTTTTTGACTGCATTAAGAAAATGTTGTCTGGCATGTTTTCTTTCCTTGCAGGGCACTACAATGGTGAGTTGAGTTGAGTTCGGTCAAGGCGTGGGATGGGAGAGCAGGCTGCTTGCTGCTTCTGCTGATAGACACATTTACAAAACAAAAGACGTTGATGGAGAGGTGCAAAGAAATTTAAGGTAGGCCGGGATTACAAGTTTTTTTGTAGGCTTCAGGGATTCTACTGTTAAAACCTGTTGGAGATGGACAGGGCCTTCAGAAGGTATTCACATTATAGTCATTTTGTTATGCCGTGGCCTTGTGCTAAAATCATTTACATTCATTTGTCCCCTCATCAAGCCAAACTCAGAACCTCAGAAAAGATAAAGTGAAAAGAAGATTTGAAGAATTCATTACACATTTATTAAAAATAAAAGACTGAAGTATCATACTGAGACAAGTATTCCAAGGCCTTGTCCAGTATTTAATAATGCAGCGATTCCAGCCAGGAGTCTTCTTGGGTTTGACACAACAAGCTTCACACACCTGGATTGGAGGACTTCTCTGCAGATCCTCTCAGGTTCTGTCAGGTTGAACTAAGATCATCAGTGGACAGTAGCAAATTGAAAGGCATTGTCCTTAAGCTACTTCTCTCTTGTCTTTGCTTTGTGCTTAGAGTCATTGTCTAGCTGTAAGGTGAACCTTTAGCCCAGGCTGATGCCCATCCCAGTCTTGATGAAGACCATCAATGACAGCTATTTTCAGGTCTCTCCAGAAATGGATTTGGTTCAAGTCCAGGCAATTCAAGAACATTCACACAGGTGTCACTAAGCCACTGCGACATTGTCTTTGTTTTGTGCTTAGGGTCATTGTCCTGTTAGAAGGGGGAACCTTTGGCCTAGTCTTAGGTCCAGAGCACTCTGGAGAAGGTTTTAAGGATATCTTTGTATACAGTTGTGGCCAAAAGTTTTGAGAATGACCCAAAATATTAATTTTCACCAAGTTTGTTGCTTCAGTGTTTTTAGATATTTTTGTCATTTGTTTCCATAGTTTACTGAAGCACAATTACGAGCATTTCATAGGTTTTAAAGGCTTTTACTGACAATTACACTAAGTTCATGCAAAGAGTGAAAACGTATTTGCAGTGTTGGCCCTTCTTTCTTTTTAGAGACCGCAGCAATTCGCCCTGACATTCTGTCAGTCAACTTCTGGAGCAAAGCCTGACTGATGGCAGCCCATTCTTGCATAATCAATGCTTTGTCAGAATTTGTGGGTTTTTGTTTGTTTGTCCACCCACCTCTTGAGGATTGACCACAAGTTCTCAATGGGATTAAGAGTCTGGGGAGTTTCATGACTATGGACCCAAAATGTTGATGTTGTCTTCCCCAAGGCACATAGTTATCACTTTTGCCTCATGGCCTGGTGCTCCATCATGCTGGAATTGGCATTGTTGGTCACCAAACTGTTCTTGGATGGTTTGGAGAAGTTACTCTCTGAGGATGTTTTGGTACCATTCTAAAGCAGCCCGCAGACAGTCAGGACCATACGTGTGGGCAGTCAAGACCCAAAAAAAAACTATCACGTTCAAGTACGGGGGTTCCTGTGTAAGCGCCAATGGCGACAGCTCTCCTGACGCCTGAATGTGTGTCACCGCAGCTTGACTCAAGTGGCGGCAAGTCACGGGAGTCCTGTGTGACTGACGAATGCCTAACTATATCAAGGCGAAAGTGTACAAGATTATTGTCCGACCTGTGGCCTTCTACGGTTTGGAAAGCTGGATGACAACTATGCAACAAGAACAAGCACTCCACACACTGGAAATAAAAATGCTTTGATGGTCACTCGGCCTCATGTGATGGAACCACATCATGAATGTGTATGTTAAGAAGATGATGGGATTCGCACCGATTGCTGAAAAGATGTAAGAGGCCCGCCTGAGTTGGTAGGACATGCATGTACTCCACAGTGGAGAAGGAACAATGGCCCAGGTAGCTCTAAGATTCAGTCCAGGTGGCAAGCGACCACTTGGGAGATCCACAAAACACTGGCTCGGCAGGATCAAAGAGGATATGCGACAAGTCGATGTTGATCGGGAAGATGCCCTAGACCAAAAGCAGTGGAGAAGGGCATCAAAAACAGCAGACCGTACGTTAGTGAGGAACAAATGCTAGGAAAGAGGGAGATCATGTGAATCTGGTAGTTGTGAATCAGCAGCCATATGCATTTTATTCGTGTATTATTACGTACCTATCACTACAGTACACAGATACTTTAAAACCTGCAGATAGAGCTCAAGACTCTTGTATTTATTTATATGTAAGGAAGGTTTGGCGTGAGTCTCTCAATGCACGGACAGAGAATATCTTACTGATGCATGCCCATTGTAAGAGAACAGACAGAACACAATAAAATGTTGGAGCACCACCTTGGTCACCCCGTTTAAATGGAATGCAGCAATGCAAAAGAAAACAAGCAATAATTGCAAGACTGGCTTCCCAGGCGCGAGTTCCAAAGTGAACTGTTTGAAGATCTTCCTGTCTTAAATCCTTCTGGCAGGAAGAGGTG
This sequence comes from Erpetoichthys calabaricus, assembly GCF_900747795.2. Taxonomy (NCBI): domain Eukaryota; kingdom Metazoa; phylum Chordata; class Cladistia; order Polypteriformes; family Polypteridae; genus Erpetoichthys; species Erpetoichthys calabaricus. The sequence goes on along the minus strand of NC_041396.2, from coordinate 26,038,251 downwards.
TGTCCTGGATGATGGATGCCGGAAGTGACATCAGAGATAGTTCAGCTGTCAATCATCCAGTCTGCAGAGTGAGGAAGACAGAAAGCATTAGGACACAGTGCCAACCCCTGGAGCGGCGGTGAGCTGCAGTCACCAGGGTCATTAAGCTGTCCCCTATGCGCCCAAGCGTGACACCATTTAAGGGCATGATGGAGTTTCACTGCATATGAATGTAAGAAAATGTCTGTTTGGTCTTGCACAAAAGAAGCAATGCATTTTCTGTATAATTATATAATAATATTTGGGTGGTAACTCATGTAACCTAAGGAAGTGTGGCAGTGAGTAATGTAATATCAAGTTCAAAGTGAAAGAGACAATTATATGAATCAGTAATCCTGTGATACCAGGAAGGCATTTGTCACTTACCTCCACCACAATGCTTCATTGTTTTCTTTTCCTTGACCTACTTTAAAATAATTAACATACATTTTAACAGGATCTTGAAATTTAAAAAGTAAAATTTAACAAAAGTAAAGTGGAAAAGCAGAACATTTCCCTTTTCACTTTCTTCTAAAAATGCATATGCAGCATAAAAGATTGTGTACTAAGAATTTACTTAAAACAAGCAATAAATACATTTTTTTGTATACAATATATCTGAACAGAAGAATGATTGGATTACTCAAGTCTTTTGAAAATTCAATGCACTTACAGTCCATGGGCGGAGTGGTGGCTCTGAGGCTAAGGATCTGCACTGGCAATCGGAAGGTTGCCGGTTCGAATCCCATAAATGCCAATAGGGACTCTGCGCTGTTGGGCCCTTGAGCAAGGCCCTTAACCTGGAATTGCTAAGCACTTTGATTAGTGAGAAAAGTGCTATATACTGTAAAATGCAAAAAATTATTAAAAAAATTATTATTATGTATCATTAAAGCTTAAAAGTCTAGCGTGTAGGAATTCTTTATAGTAAGATGGAATTCTTGGTAGATAGACTGGTTCAAAGCCATAGCCCAGTACTGCCAAACTCCAGTTGAAAGAGGTTGGCTTTTCAACACCCCCAAAAACTAAGTTCACATTGAGATGTCTGCAGCTCTTCACATCATATTGTATAAATGACCGCACAGCCTTGGGGGCTACTAGGGGCCAGGTTCAGGCTACATTTAGCCAATTAGTGATGAGCCAGTGATTTGTGCAAAACCTGAAGCTTCACGTCATGAAAAGAATTTCAAAATTCTGCCATTTCATGACCAGTGAAATCTGTGCCATTGACCCAGGAAGGTGTTTAGTATTGTAACCAGTAAGGGGCGTCACCAATAGGGATGGGAATTGATAAGATTTTCACGATTCTGATTCCATTTTCGATTCTGTTTAACAATTCGATTCTTTATCGATTCTCCTATCGATTCTTATTTTTAAAAAAGAAGAACACACAGGTCGATTAGCTTAGAACTTTGTTTTATATCTTATCTTTGAACAAGATAGAAATTTAGGAGTAGCATGACCTTACAAACCCAACAGTGAGATCTTAAGAGATCCACAGCCTACGGCTCCTCGATGGGGTGCCATGGGGTCCCCAGAAAAAAATTTGTAAATGTAAAATAATAATAAAATAAATATTCTTCTGTAGCAATAACAAGAATGTCCAGTAACATTTACATTCTCCTTTTTAAAAGTATATATGAGCTGAGCACTCAAAAATAAAACTACATCAGCCAGCAACAAATACAATCAACTCAAGTCCAATGGAACTGTGCACTGTGCAATTCTGCAACCATCAACTATTTTGACAGCTACATCCATGTTGGCCGCATTATCAACAGTGGCTGCCACAACCTTGTCTTTGATACCATACTCCTCCAAGATCTCATCAATCTCCTCTGCTACAGCTGTCCCTGTCTGTGCCTGGTGCACTGGTTTGGTTTTGAGGACTTTTTGTTGAGCCTGGCCATTCCTGACATAATGCAGCGTTACTGTGAGGTAATGATCTTGACTAAAACTTGTCCATCCATCTGCAGTGATGGGTGCCTTCAACACATGTTTCAGCTCAGAAATCAGATTTGCCTTTTCGACCGCATACCAAACAGGAATCAAGTGGTTGGTTAAATTGTCTCTGTTTGGGGCTTTGTACTTAGGGTTCAGAGTCTTAGTCATTTCTCTAAAAGATATATAAATGGAAACGGATGAAACATCTGGTAAGAGGAGAACATGCAACTTTGACATTCCCTGACTTAGCCTACAATTAAACACATTCACTTACCGAAAATCGGGGGCATCTACTGTGGCAAATGGGTGCAAGCCTTTTACCACAAACTTAGTCACTTCTCGGTGACATTCGTCTATCCTGGCCTGTGTCATTTTACTTTTCCCCACCTCTGTGAAAGGAGAAGCTACCGGTAGACTGCAGCGAGAACTGCCAGCATCTGAGCCAGCCAGACTCTGTCTGTCTCTCTCGTCATGGTCATCTAAATGCAATGCACAGTAATAGCAGGTTTTGCAATAAGGCAAATCGCGCTAACATAATATGCAATGTTAGTTGATTAGTTACCTGCCGTATTAACGGGAGAGGACGTGCAAACGTTACCACTGCTGCTGGGTTGAGATTCACTAGTCCGGAGCGGATCAAAAATACGACATTCATTTAAGGTTGTCGCGTGTTTTGTGAGCTAATGCTTTTGCATATTCGTAGTGTTTCCTCCCTTTGATGAAATATCTACTTTGTAAGTATTACAAGTTGCCCTGTTGTCATCCTTTCTCGTAAAGTATAACCAAACTTTTGAGCGTTTGTGCCACTTAGGCGCCATGTTTCCTGCTGGGTAAATGACGCTACGCAACGTGGTGACGTCATATGAGGCGACTGGAATCGATAGGGGAATCGTTTGCAAAAATGGCAAACAATTCCAAGGAATTGAAACAGTGGGAACCGGTTCTCAACAAAAATCGGTTTTCGATTCCCATCCCTAGTCACCAAGCCCTAAACCCCACACCTAAAAATGTCCAACACAGTCCTGGGTTGATATAATGGATTTTTTTAATCCAGCATTCACCAAATACCAAAAAAATGCAGCCAAATATATAAAAAAATTACTCTTTTCTTCTTCTGGCTCCAGTTCAGTGTCACCCGCTGCCTACCGACACCTTTTATGCTGGACCCGGAACAACTTCTGGTGACCCGGCATGACTGAGGGGAGTACTTTCAGACTGTTTTTGGACCAGAGTAGTCCTCCCCTCATAGCACCCACGGACCCCAACAGAAATGCACTTGAGGACTCTAGTTTCCATGAACCTCTTTCAGTGTCCAAGCTGGGTCACTACCAGCAGGCCACTCGACCTAACAAATGGGGGATAGAACTGCTCCTGCTTGTTCACCACCTGCCAAGTTCCATTTTGTCCCAAGGTCATATTGTCGTCCTGCCAGGATGCCCAGCTGTTCTCCGTGGTGCTCATTGTATATATACTACTAGCTGTCCCCTGCAGCTCTGCCCACGTAGTAGTGAAACAGGACAAACTTTAAAAATCAATTTAAAAACAAAATAATGTAATAATTTGTATTGAGAAGAATTTATATTGATTGCTTTTGCATCCAAGGATCTAAGGCAAGCCCTGACACAAACAGATGTAGGACACAGGTTCAAAGCACACAGGGCTTTTATTTTCTTTTTTCCCCCTTATGGAAACGTCTTCCCCGGTCCCACAAACACAACAACACAGTCCCTTCTTTCTTTCTTTCTTTCTTTCTTTCTTTCTTTCTTTCTTTCTTTCTTTCTTTCTTTCTTTCTTTCTTTCTTTCTCATCCAGCACTCCTTCTGGAAAGCTTTGTCTCCCTCCTCCCGACTCTGGCTCCTGGATTAGTGACTGTTGGCTCCCTTTATAAGCCACCCGGAAGTGCTTCAGGTGCTTGATTGCCCATTTCAGGGCTGCACTTCCGGGTGTGGCAGAATAAGTGCCCACATAGGCTCAGGAGCCACTGCAGAGCCCCCTTGTGGCATCCCTGGACCTCCAAAAGCTCAAGAACAGTGCAGCATAGAGAGAGTGCTTCATGGAATGGGTTTCCATGGCCGAGCAGCTGCAGCCAAGCCTTACATCACCAAGTGCAATGCAAAGCATCAGATGTACTGGTGTAAAGCCCATCGCCACTGGACTCTAAATCTGGGGAGACGTGTCATCTGGAGTGATAAATCACGCAATCCGATGGACGATCTGGGTTCGGCGGTTACCAGGAGAACGGTACTTGCCTGACTGCATTGTGCCAAGTGTAAGGTTTGGTGGAGGGGAATTATGGTGTGGGGTTGTTTTTCAGGGGTTGGGCTTGGCCCCTTGGTTCCAGTGAAAAGAACTCTTAATGCTTCAGTATACAAAGCTATTTTGGACAATTTCATGCTCCCAAGTTTGGGGGAACAGTTTGGGGATGACAACAGGACTGCACAAAGCAAGATCTATAAAGAAAAGGATGGCTGAGTTTGTTATGGAGGAACTTGAGTAGCCTGCACAGAGCCCTGACCTCAACCCGACAGAACACCGTTAGGATGAATTAGAGTGGAGACTGCAAGCAAGCCAGGCCTTCTCGTCCAACATCACTGCCTGACCTCACTAATACTCTCCTGGAAAAATGGTCCCAAATTCCAATAAACACACTCCTGAACCTTCTGGGAAGCCTTCCCAGAAGAGCTGAAGCTGTTATAGCTGCAAAGGGTGGGCCAACTCCATATTAAAGCCTTTGTATTAATGGGATGCCATTAAAGTTCCAATACTTTTGGCAATATAGTGTATATAGGCTTAGAAAAAATACCGATGTCAGGAGTGGAGGTTGTCCTGGGTGGCCTTTGGATTTAGCAGTGGCTGTTATTCATCATGTGTCTTGATCTTTGCTTACGCACAGTTTTATGCATTGTCACAATAACTGTCACAAGACATCAAAAAGGTTTGGGGCAGCCACCCGTATATTATGCCCTGGGTGCAAAAAGGTAATTTGGTTTGAGTTGTTCAAAGGTTTGAGTCCAAAACAGAACGATTTGTGGATGACAATATGGAGGCTTTAAAGGCCGAGACAGGAGGTGACATCATCGGGACCGGAACCAGAAGTGATGTTATCGGGGACCGGAAGTGATGTCATCGGGACCAGAAGTGACATGATCAATGGCACCGGTAACAGAAGTGATGTCATCATGGGTGCCGGAAGTGAGAGGGTTTTCCCATGGATGGTCTGCAGAGGATTGAGAGAGAAAGTCAGTGCAGCTCGCCACCCCCTGGTCTGTCATGGTACTACTCTTATAAGGCCCTTAAGCTGCCTCCCAATCGCACATGTGTGACAGCATCTGAATTTTTTTGTGCGTACGCACATGTCTGGTTTATACGTATGTCATGAGGCCCCCAAATGTGCTAAGCTGATAGAGAGGGAGAGATCTGCATACTCAGACTTAGCCTGTCATGGCTGCCAAAGGTGCATTCACCAAATACTGACCTGAATGGGGTGAAAACTTATTTGACCAGTCATTTTGTGTTTTGTATTTGTAATTAATTTAGACCACTTTGCAGACCATCTTTGATATTAATGAATCTTTTTCCATTGATCAGTGTTAAAAAAAGCCAAATTAAATCCACTGTGATTCAATGTTGTATATCAATAAAATATGACAATATCCAAAATGGTGAATATTTTTTATAGCTATGGTCTAATCGGAATTCCAATCATATAACAAAGTTAAACAAATCTAGAAGGTTTGTTTCTTTGTTTATTGAGCTGTTCTTTCTTAAGTTCAATTTCCCTCGTTTCCACTACTGTGATCAGAATTGCTTCCCCTCCTCTACTTTCTCGCTTAATTAACATTAAAAAGGGTCTCTCAGAGAAGGCTACCCTGAGATCAGAAACAAACGTCTTCAAAGGGGTTGTGTTTAGCTTTACTCACCTCAGAAAATCCCGAAATTGTACAAAAGACCCCAATAGTTCATCAATGAGGATGCCAAACGTTCAATTCATGTGTGTTAAAAGACTTAAAAAAGCTTTAGCCGTCAGCTCCATTCCTTTACATCTGGATGTTATTAAAAACAAAGTGATGTTTATGCTACATAGCACCCTTCTTAAGGTCAAGGGAAACACATAAAAAGGAAAGTCTGCACGTTGATAATTATGATAATTTTTGCATATGTTCATGGATGTTGAACAAGTAAATTAAGTAAATCCTGTATTCATGAAGGGAGCATGGTGACACAGCAATTAATGTTGCCCCCAAATGGATTCAGCATCCAAATGATGCACCTTATCATTATGTGTGTTGAAATTATATGTTCTGCATATGGATTTCCTTCCAAATCTGACTAGTGAGGGGCAACCCAGAACACCAAACCCCCAAACACAGCTACACAACACAGTCCTGTGCTCTAACTGAAGATATATTAAATCCTTTCCACAATAGTACAGTGCAAAATCTTCTTGTCTCCTTCCTCACCTACCTCCTAATCTCATCCACTCTCCGCCCAATTCCAACTACCCATGCAGGAAACTTGGCTTCTTTTATGCTTCTAGATAAGACAGACATTCTTTAAAGTGGCAGCGGTCTAATCCTACAGCTCCCCTGGGGGTACAACAGGGCTTTCTAACGGGACTACAATACCCAACATTTCCTGCAGGTATCTATGCAGACACCATAGCCCAGGAAGACTGGCACCTATTGTATCCGATAATCATGCAATTAGTCTCCCTATGTCCTTATGTTAAATTGGCTACCCAGCTGGCTAAGAAGCCCTAAACCATAACAGCTGGAATGCCAGCCCATGCCTGGAAGTGAAGTCATTTTTGTGGGGCCAGAACTGACAAGCTCATTACGGGACAGAGGTGACGTCTTGGATATCAAAAGCCGGAAGTGTTGAGGTCGTGGAGAGCCGGAGGTATTGTAGTCGCATGTAAACGAGGTATCTATCTATCTATCTATCTATCTATCTATCTATCTATCTATCTATCTATCTATCTATCTATCTATCTATCTATCTATCTATCTATCTATCTATCTATCTATCTAATATGATCCTGTGACATTTGTCACCTGGGTTTTTATACATATTCCAGCTCCCTCAGTAGTAATACTGGCAGCAAACCCACTACTAAACTGGACACACTCTAGTGGTGGGGTTTTCACTTTCCATTGGGGTATTGAGCTAGATAAACGTCTGCCAACTATACTGGACTGATTACTGTGGCCAAAAAGATGACCTAAGCTGTGTGGCCACTGTGCCTCTGTGAGATCAAAAAAGAAAGAACCCAGTCAGAGACGTGCAATCACATATTTTGTCAAAACAAAGAGGAAATGCTAAAATCATAGTCAAAAGTCAGAAAAAATACATAGGTCTTTTAAAGGAAGAAAATTCAAAGTGGTGAGTCATGACTGAAGTCGGGGGCTCCTTCTGTTTTTTGAAGTTGCACTGAAGGCTCTCCAAACTGTCTGTCCTGATGCTGTGCACTTTTTCTTCTATCAAAAAGATAGAAACGTCTTGTAAATAGTAATAAATTTTTCATTGTTATTATTATTTCATAGACTCTCCTGTGTTTTTGTGTCAGGCTCCTTCAAGTTTTATTTTCACTCTCGCTGTGCCACACACATGTGGCCAATCATTATGCATGCATAGGACGTGCGCCTCCTTCACTTATATTGACGTTGAACTTGAAGATCAACCTGCATATTTGGCTCCAAGCAGAGATAACTCATCCCACAGGGTCCGTAATGTAAATGATCAGCATGATATAGCTGATGATGGGTGGAAGGGGGGTCCCATCCAGTGTTACATCTCCAGGGGATGTCGTGCTGGCCTTGCAAAGTATTATGGGGTGCTGGTAAAAAAAAGTAAATAATTCTCCTAAACAAGCTGAATTATCAGTAAGTAATTCAAAAAATACGGACAACCCCAGCAAATTCACTGTAAATAATGCTTTGGCGAAATTCGCTATTCAACACTACTTAAAATTCATCTTTGAGACCACTAGGCATTGCGACACCCCTCCAAACACATCTAAAGTATTATTAAACATTTAAAAATCACTGCTTATTGGTGCTTCTACAGCAGCCCTTTCCTTTACTGTCTTCCCGGGCCTTTTTCTTTATTCCTCTAAAAATGCTCTAGTATCAAATAGATAGATAGATAGATAGATAGATAGATAGATAGATAGATAGATAGATAGATAGATAGATAGATAGATAGATAGATAGATAGATAGATAGATAGATAGATAGATAGATACTTTATTAATCCCAAGGGGAAATGTATCTGGTAATGTAATTTGCTGGGTGATGTATTAAAACTGAAATGTCTTCATTTGAAGGAAAACTAGGCTTTTATTCAACATTTGAAGTTTTTAGTAAATACATATTCCAAATCAGTAAGCATCTACTGTACTGTAGTGGGAAAACATCAGTAGAAAACCGAAGCCAGTGGAAAATCACAGCATTGCTCATGTGGCGTCACACTAGCATCAACAGCACATATTCCAGTAAATCAGCTGCAGGACTGGCACCCTCTCCAGGGCTGGCTGGTTCCTTTCCTTTATTGGAATAAGGAAGTCTACATATGAATGGAATGTCTTATGCAAAACCTCTGCAATGCAGTTTCGTAGCATAAGAATTAAGTCTGTTTTTTCTTTTTTTTTTTTTTTTACATTTGAACAATTTTGACAAGAACAGGCCATTCAGCCCAAGATTCTATGACAGTGCAGGTCCTGCTCCATGATCCCTCTTCCTGTTTTGGGAGCCTCTTGAACCCAACACCGTCGGTAACGTAACAGAATGAGCTGACAGATGGGGACAAAACACATGCTAAGCAACGGGATGGTGCAAAGTGCAAAAGTGCAAAAAAGACTAAAAACCACCAGACGCAGTGTCATATGAACTGAGCCCAACTCCTTCCAAGTCTTCCAGCTCATCCATTGCTCATTCAGCTGGAGAGACTCAATCCTGACTCCCCGTCTTGGCTACCTCTGTCGCCGTCTGCCAGACGGCTCAGAGTCGGTTATCCTATCATAATCCTTCACACTGATGCGGTCGTCCCTTGGATCCCTGGAGAGGACGCTACCTCGATCGCACCCACTCCTCAGCACAATCCGTGGATACGATCCGTCCCTAGAGCCCCTATCCCTCGCTCTGTCACGGGACCCCTGACCACATTGCCTCTCTCTCTCTCTTGTTCGTTCGTTCGTTCGTTCGTTCGTTCGTTCATTCGTTCATTTGTTCGTTGGTTCGTTCGTTCGTTTTTCCTCTTTTCCCTTTCCAATCCCCCATCTCATGTGCCGGCCCGTACTTATATAGCTCCGCTGGCAAAATGTCTCAATCACGCACCGCAGGAAGCCGACAAAGCAATTGAGAACGATTGTACCTTCACGTGCAGGTGCATCTCGCCCTAATTACCTCATCACCTCCCCACGGTTGCGCGAGCCCTCCCACAGAGACTGACACGGCCAAATGGATTATTTATTAAAAACTGGCCATTCGTTTGGAGCCGCTGTATCACAGATTCAATTCACCTAACATCTCCAAAATGATATCACGTCAAGTTTTAAAGGTACCTACTCTCTACCACACTTACTTGTAACTTTATCTGTGTGTCTGTGGCATTTGTGTTTCTGTGTCATTCGTGTCAAACTCATTTTAAAATCACAGTCTCAATCCACTGTATTAAATCCCTTCATAATCTTCAACACTTCAGTCGTGTTGCCTCTTAATCTCCGCTTGCTTAAAATGGCTCAGCTCCTTCCATTTTTCTTCATAGCTCATATCTCGCTGCTCTTGAATCTGCCTTGTCCATCTTCTCTGGACCTTCTCTGTTGATATGATCTATTGCTGCTACACCACAGCTGCACACTGTACTCCCGATGAGGCCTCCCTAGATTGTTATACATTTATGAGGGTCTTTCAAAAAGTTTTGTCACTTTTTTTTTAACGCTACTTATTAAGACTTTTAAAAACAAATGACATCACTTTTCTACATAGTCACCTTCCTTTATGATACAATGTTCCCAGCATCGTACCAACTTTTTAATGCCATCAGCAAAAATATGTTTTTGGTTAAGCGCATAGCCACTGATGTACAGCTGCTTTCACATCATCATCATCATCACATGAAAATCTTCTCCCCATCCGGAGTGCTCTGCATCCGTCACACTAGTATCACCATTTTCAAACATTTCAATCCACTCATTGACGACTCTACAAGAGAGAACTTTATCCCCATACTGAGCACACATGTGGAGATTAATTTGAGCTCCCGGCACACCTTCTGCCCAGAAAAAGTGTATAACAGAACACTATTCCTCTTTGGTGCAATTGCTAAGTTTCACAGCCATCTTCACCACAGGGTGACAACTCTTATACTAAACTGCAAGGGCAGCTGCTTGCCAGACAGAACTAATCACAAGACACTCTCAGACACGACCAATTACTACTCCTCCCACTTTCACTGTTTCCAACGAAAATATAAAAGTGCGGAAACTTTTTGAAGTCCCTTGTATATATTAAACTTAACCTCTATGGACTTGAACTCCACACATTGTGCTATCTACGTAACATAACATGCTATCTTAATCACTTCTGTACTCTGTCTGGATGTTGAAAGTGAATAGTCCACTGCAACTCCCAGGTTCTTCTCATAAGGGGTACTTTTAAATTTCAAACCTAACAATTATACTTCCTGCGATGGACTGGTGCCCAGTCCAAGGTTTGTTCCTACCTTGTACCCTTAGCTCTCCCACTATTCTGGTCCGGATTAAGTGGGTTAGAAAATCAGTCGGTGTACTTAGTGTTGAACAGGGTCATTTACCAGAGCCTATCCAGCTAGCATAGGGCACAAGGCTGGAAGAAACTCTATACAGGGTGCTTGTTCATCATACTGTAAGACAAACACACACACACACACACACTAGGGCCAATATATTATTGCCAATCCACCTAACCTGCATGTATTTGGACCATAGTTGGATACCGGAGTACAAGAAGGAAACTCAAACAGGGAGAACATGCAAACTTCCTGCAGGGAGACCCATCAACGCGAACCTCTGTCTCCTTACTGTGAGGCAGCAGTGCTACCACTGGGCCACCATGCATCCTGGGTTTATATTTTTTATTGGTGATATCCTACACTTACTTACCTTTTATCTGCTACAAATAAGCCCAAGCTTGTATTCTGTCCATCGTCTCATAGTTATTCATAGAAATTGCACTAAAACTTTGATTATGATAAGAATTTGTCATTCCACAGGGTAGTACAGGAGAACTATTTATTACGCATCATACACCCTACAAACAGCTAAGAAAACAAGTTCACCTTTATGAATGAATGATGTCATGATTCTACGACCATCTGTGCCAAAAACAGGTAATCTTCAAGGCGTTTTGTGATTTCCTTGGAAATCATGATGACATTTTTAGTTTTGTGATGTTAACGCTAAGGCTCCACTACAAAGATGATGTTAATGATAAAAATAATAATAATAATAATAATAATGTTAAAGTAGTAGGAAAAGAAGAAGAAGAAGAAAAAGAAAAAAGATTAAGAAAAACATAATACGGTAATACTGTGCAAAGCTGCACATAATAGTTGCAAGTTCACAACAATATCAAGAATAATATCGTAACTGAAATGGAAAGACTGAGACACACACACACACCAAATGAGAGATAAGCCCCATACCAGGAAATTTAATTTAACAATGAAGGATCGACAGCTGTACCTTCAGAGCACAGGATATTGGCATTTGCTGAAGCTAATCACGGCTATTCCTGCGCCATTTCTGAAGTCCATTCACTCTACCAGTGTTCCAAATCATCGTACAGTAGATGCCTCACTCTGTGATTTACACTTATCTCCTGCGAGTTTGTATTTATCCAATGTCTAGGGAGTCTCTGCTTACCTTTCTGAACCTTCCCGGGACTGTAAGGTGTAATGCGAATGTTCCAGAGCTCAGTGTACCTGTGTGACATTCTGCTGTCAGTCACCCATCCAGCCCTGCTTATCTTCAAATTAATATGCTGGCTACTACAGCTGTGTGTTGATACTGCGACTCACATATTTGTGCTCATCAACACTTTGGGCAGTGATCTTTATGAGTGTGCTAATTTGCATGAATGTAGCTTGCTGTAACATTACCTCATGTGGAGTTGTAGGGAAATGTATGCATCTGGATATTACCTCACATATTCTAAGGGTGGTTAAAGTTTGGAACAAAATTTGACAAATAGATGGTTGTGATATCCACAAATCATTCCTGTTGCAAAGCAACATTTTTCGTGTGAACAAAAATGCAATGTTACCAACATTTACATTTCATCTGACAGTGCATGGCTTCCTTGCTTAGATGGAGTGATCATGTGATGTACATGATTTGTTAAAACGTTTTATTCCATGTCTGTCAAATTGATATAATTTTCATGAACTCAGTGTCATTCACCATTAACAAAACATTCAGCCTTTACCGGGTTGTGTATGCCATCTTCTGGTAGCTCCAGTGTGAATTAGGACAGCTCACAAGCTCTCCTAAATCCTGGTGAACGTAAGAGTAGTTTCCTAAGTTTCGCCTCACGCCTGGACAAACTGGTGAGGAAGGCAGGCTCTACTGTAGGCATGGAGGTGAACAGTTTGACATCCGTGGCAGAGCGACGGGTGCTGAGCAGGCTCCTGTCAAACATGGAGAATCCACTGCATCCACTGAACAGGATCATCTCCAGGCAGAGGAGCAGCTTCAGTGACAGACTGAGGAGATCATTCCTCCCCCACACTATGCGACTTTTCAGTTCCACCCGTTGGGGTAAACATTAACATTATACAAAGTTATTGTCTATCTGTTATACCTGCATTTTTATCACTCTTTAATTTAATAGTGTTTTTTTTTATCAGTATGCTGCTGCTGGAGTATGTGACTTTCCTGTTGGGATTAATAAAGTATCTATCTATCTATCTATCTATCTATCTATCTATCTATCTATCTATCTATCTATCTATCTATCTATCTATCTATCTATCTATCTATCTATCTATCTAAGCTAGGGCAAGTGTTCATATGCTATTACTCCTTCTTCTAAGAGCAGAACCAATTGTGTGTCACTCAGAGATTTTTGAGGCAGTTAGGAGTGCTTTGCTACTCTGAGATACTTGATAAATACATGTTATGGCCCTGAGTTTCCTGGCCACTGTTTATGTTCCTTTTTATGTCATTTTATGTCACCATTATCCCTTCTCCACCAGATTTCATAGTTGGCACATTGCAGTCAGGCAGGCAACGTTCTCTTGGAATCACCCATCTGATTTGTCACTTCAGATAACATGTTTCCACTGCTCCACACTCCACTCCACTCCATCTGATGCTTGGCATTGGACTTGGTGATGTGAGGCTTGCATGCAGCTGCTCGGCTATGGAAACCCATTCCATGAAGCTCCCGCTGCACAGTGGAAGTCTGGATCTCTTCAGCTATGGAATCAGCAGAGCATTGGTGACTTTTATGCACCTTAGAAGTCGTTGACACTGCTCTGTGACTTTACGTGGTTTTCCGCTTAATGGCTGAATTGCTGTTGTTCCTAAACACTTCCAGTTTATAATAATACCACTTACAGTTGACTGTGGAATATCCAGCAGGAATGAAATTTCTCGACTGTTAATGCGCTGTGCGATATACTGCTGGCCTGCTCAGCATTTGTTTCTACAGTATGTCACGATTAATTCTACCAATAGATACTCCTGTCACCATGATTTGCACTTTGATATTTACTGCTAATGTAAAGTGCCCTATAAATAAAATGCATTATTATTATTATTATTATTATTGTCTTGAATTGGATGAAGCAGTTTCGATATTAGATGGACGAACTCAGATGGACTTACGTCTATGATATAATGGCAGGTCTGTGGCTTAACAATCAGGAGGCAGTTTTAAATAAATAAATGACTGGCTCAATCTCCATGGGTGTTTGCGCTCGCGCAGCTGCGGGAAGTTAGTGAGGTAATTGGGGTGAGACACACCTGCACGTGAAGGTGCTATCGTTCTCAGTTGCTTCATTGGCTTTCTGGCTTCGCCCATGTAAGCATTTAAGGGAGAGCAGGCATGGAGAAAAAGAGAAAAAAGGAAGACAAATTGGAAAGAAGAACAAAAGGAAAAGGGTTAGGGTTAGGGTTAGGAGGTTAGGAGGTTAAAAAAATGGAGAGAAGACAGGAGGTGGAGAAAGCTGGTGCGAGTGAGCGAATGAGAGAGAGAGAGAAGGCAGGCAGTTGGAAGGAAGTCCCCTGGGTGAGTGTAGGGCCGACGCTCAGAGACAGAAGAGGTCCCTTCAGCTGATTGGCCTAGGAGCTGGAGCGACAGAGGAGCTGCTTGGCTGGGAGAAAGGCAGCAGGAGCTACAGTGGTATTGAAGGCTCAGTGAGGCGTCCTGTGGGAGATGCCATAGAATGCAGGGAGGCGAGTCTGGCAGCTGTGGTCGGTGGCTCGGCAGATTTGCTTTGCCGGGGCCAAAGATGTCTGCAGGGAACCGAGCCTAGGAGCAAGTGCAGAAGGTTGGCTAAACTGCTGATTAGGTGTCTGTTCGAGTGCAAGATCATGCTTGGGGTAAGCTGAGGAGACAGCCATTTTAAGGTGAACTACCACAGTTTAGTTTTTAAAGAGAAACTCCCTTTTAATGGATATATTTATTTGACTGGTTATAACCTTCACAGTTCACCTTTATGGATCAATCCCCCACAACTCCACCCACGTATTAGTGAAACAGGACAGTGAGGAGTGCCCGTCTGGATCCCCACTTCTGACGTCATTCTTCTCCTCACCTCAGCCCGCAGCCTCTGTCTCAGATTAACGCGAATATATCACTCCTGTAAGCAAACTATGATTCTTAGCGCGATGAGGGAAGTCACAAAATCAGCTGGAATGTACAAGAAAAATTATAGAAAAAAAAGATCTAAATCCGTTAAGTAGTTCTCTGATGAAAAGCGGACAAACATACAGACAGACAGACAGACAGACGCTGGATTTTATATATACATAGAGATTTATTTATTTATTGACCGTAATGCACTTATTGAACAGTGTTTTGATTTTCAATTGTTTTTAATAAAAGTACTGGAGCACTTCTGCACAAAACCCTTGCTTTGTGTGAGTGCCCTCATCTGTGTGGCTCATCCCTCAGGTACATTATCGGCAGTGGCAGATTCAAGAGGCCTTCCCAAAAGAACCCGGTAGTGTTGGGCTAACACGCACCATCACAACGTTCTGTTCTAAACTGTGGTGATACTGGAATGGTTTCAGGCTCCCTGTGATAATTAATTGCATTCCATTCAAGTTTAATAGGAGTTAAAAAAAATCAAGAATAATCATGGTGAGAATTTACTAAACTAAAGGTGTCATTCAGTGATTAAATGGAAACAGGAGACATGAGTGAAAATCCAGGAGCAAAGGTTAGCCATCCCTGATATATGCAATCTGCCTCATAGCCAGAAAAAGACCAAAGCCTATGAAAAGAGATGCAAGCAAACACCTTTCTTCGAGAACATTTTAGATGAAAGGTTAGTTATAATTACCAGCACATTCTCCACCCAAATCATAACTTTAAAAGACATTTTGTTATATCTGACGTCTACTTGGGCAGGCACTTCTTATGCATTTCCCATAATTCTGTTATAAGAGCAGAAGAATGACACGTCGCTGCTATGTCTTTCAGCCATCCATCTATGGAAAAGGTGTGTAAATAATCTGAGGCATCGGTGGTAATTTCCTGCGTCATTCTGAGACACTCTGCAGATGTTTCCTCTAATCAGCCTCCAAGATCTCACTGAAATTGTCGGCAAATCTGAGACCATTGAGAAAAACGTCAGACCACTCTTTCCCCGTTCCCTCTTCTCCACAAGCAGAGCAACTTTTCCCAGACATTCCTGAGAATTATATCATTATGAAAGGGATGCTGAAAAGTAAAGCATCAAGTGTCAGACAGAGTAAATGAAACAGTGGGGCCATGTCCCTGAACAGGAACAATAGATGATCTGTACCAGTAAAAAGTGCATCTGGTTTGCAGTATTACAACATTTAGGGATTTACTGCTTGATCCAGCCTTGGGTTATTTGAAAGAATCGGCTCAATATCACAGATTGTTCCTTATTGTTTCTGGATGATGGGAGATGCCATTAGCTATGGGGGGACAAAAACTTGAGGCTAAACTTCTAGCAGTGCTTGTGCTTCAGTCTGACAGGCAGTTCCAAGGGGAACATGAAATAAAGCCAAACATTAATAAATTTTAAAGCATAATTTGAATTAAGGCGCTATATAGGCGCCCGACTCAGCACAGATTCACACTGAGGCGTGTGTCAAACCCATAAGACTTTTATTTTTCTTCACCTGTTGGGCATTTCTTCCCCGTGAACCCCACAGGCAATACACAGTCCCAAGCCCAGTAACACAAACCAAACACTCTTGCCCTGTGGGACACGTCTCCCCGTGAACCTCACAGGCTTAAGACAGTCCCAAACACTTAATCAAAACAACCAACCATTCTTCTGGCAGCAGCAGCGGCGGCGGCAGCACTCCCACTCCCACTCCCACTCCCACTCCCACTCCCACTCCCACTCCCACTCCCACTGCCACTCCCACTGCCACTGCCACTGCCACTGCCACTGCCACTCCTTCTGATTCTGGCCCCTGAGTAGTGGCTGCAGGATCCTTTTGTAGCCCTCCCCGAAGTGCTCCAGGTGGTAATTGGCCTAATTAGGCTGCACTTCTGGGTGTGGCTGCATTCCAGCTCACAGAGGCTCGTTAAGCTGTGCAGCTGCTCCGGGTGGTGGCCACGGAGCCCAAGAAGTCTGAGTCCTGAAGTCCCACACCTGTGGCCCCAGTGTAACCCAGGAGGGCTGCCACCACGCTTTCCAGGGGACATAGAGTGCATTCCATGGCTGCTCCCCCGGATCCAGTGTTGAAGGGGTGTCCCGGCCAGGCTGCCCATCACAATAATTAAGTAAATAATTAAAAAAGAGGGCTGAGAAGGTCACCCATATGCAAATTGCATACTAAATAGCAGCCAGCTTGGGTTTATGAGAGAAAGACCTTGCCAAAAAATATCTTACATTTTTTTGAACGAGCAAAAGCAAAGCTTACAACATAATTTATTTACACTTTTAAAAATCCTTTGATATTTTTGTCACACACAAAAGATTAATTCTAAAGGTAGAAGCTGTAGGCCACATACAAAACTGGAACTCAAGTTGGTTAATCGTTAAGGGAGACAAAGAGCACAGATGTGTCCTAAAGGGGCCTGGGAATGAGTTCTTTTGTGATTGTGGCGTGTTACTTAACCTGAATCTATAAAGATGTAAGATACCCCTCCTTAGTGATATAGTGGTAATAAATAACTTATCTTTGTTTAATGTCGGCTTACACTGCAGATTAGTACAAAGATGAACAAAGCCAGTGACAAGACCCGGTCCGAGATGGGGGCCTGAGGAGTGGAGTCTGTCGGAATCGTCAGTGTAGATGCATAAGGCATTCTCAGGAACACGTGGTGATGTCTCCTATCCGTTCGGTGGTTTCAAAGGTGTGCTGGGCAATGCTCCAAGGCTTTATACTCTTTCTTCACATCCAGGGCCCCCTGAGAGACAAGCATGCAATTCCAAACAAGGCAACGATGCTCAAACAAGGATACAATTCAATTCTGACTTAACAGATAGTAATAGCACACAGTTAGAGCATCTCACAGTCCAACTGCACACTGTCCATTCACTACATTAGAACATTAGAACAATTTAGATGAGAACAGGCCATTCAGCCCAAGAAAGCTCGCCAGTCCTATCCACTTATTTCTTCTAAAAAATGCATCAAGTTGAGTTTTGAAAGTCCCTAAAGTCTTACTGTCTACCACACTACTTGGTAGCTTATTCCAAGTGTCTATCTTTTTTTGTGTAAGGAAACACTTCCTAAAGTTTGTGTGAAATTTACCCTTCACAAGTTTCCAACTGTGTCCCCGTGTTCTTGATGAACTCATTTTAAAGTCACCGTCTCGATCCACTGGACTAATTCCCTTCATAATTTTAAACACCTCAATCATGTCACCTTTTAATCTTCTTTTGCTTAAACTGTAAAGGCTCAGTTCTTTTAATCTTTCCTCAAAATGCATGCCCTTTTACCCTGAATCAGCCTAGTCACTCTTCTCTGGACCTCTTCTAGTGCTGTTATGTCCTTTTTGTAGCCTGGAGACCAAAACTGCACCCAGTACTCCAGATGAGGCCTCACCAGTGTGTTATAAAGCTAACCTAACATTTTTACTTTCTATGTGTAATACTTTACATTTACTGACAATAAATTTCATCTGCCACAAATCTGCCCAAGCCTGTATGCTATACAAGTCCTTCTGTAATGATATAACGGATTCCAAATTATCTGCTAATCTACCTATCTTGGTATCATCTACAAACTTAACCAGCTTGTTACTTATATTCCTATCTAAATCATTTATTTATATTAAAAATAGCAGCAGCACTGACCCCTGCTGGACACCACTCTTAACATCAGACAATTCTGAGAAGGTTTCTCGCACCTTCACCCTCTGCTTCCTGTGTCTGAACCACTTTTGCACCCACTGACACATCACACCCTGAACTCCCATTTCTTTTAATTTGATGCCCAGCCTCTCATGTGGCACCTTACCAAATGCTTTCTGAAAGTCCAGATAAATAATATCATCTGCTCCACTCTGATCATATCCTTTTGTTGCCTCCTCATAGAATTCCAGCATGTTAGTAAAACACGACCTCCCTCTTCTGACACCATACTGACTGTTTAGTAAAACTCCTGTCCTTGCCAGGTGTTGCTGAATCTTATCCTTAATAATTTGTCCCAATCCTTCCTTTGTCATACTGCTTGCTTGGCAGTTCTGTGTGAGCCCCTGTGCTTAATCTGGCTATGTGTCAGCTGTGCGTGTGAGCAAAAAAAGCAGACTTATAAGAAACACTTGCACAGAGCACAGTGACATATTAAACTTTGGCTTACAACAAATAAGAGGAGAATGGAGTGAGGTCATCAGTGGAGTCTCTCGGGGGTCTGTCCTTGGACTGTTACTTTTTCTGATTTACAAGAATGATGTAGATTTCAGTGTAGTTGGTAAATTTGTGAAATTTACAGATGACACTAAAATCAGAGGGATGGTAGGCACTGAGGGGGCATCAAAAACAATTCAAAAAAGACCTGGAACTTGGAAAACACTTAGAAAATTCAATTTAATGTAGAAAAGTGTGAGGTGGACAAAAGTAACATCAGTTATAAATACAACATGGGAGATGCTGAGCTACAGGAAGCAACTTCTGAAAAGGATTTAGGGGTTTATGTTGATACGAAACTTTCATTACCTAAGCAATGTGCAGAAGAAATCAAAAAGACAAATAAAATGTTAGGTTATATCATAAAAACTTCAATATACTGTAAATCAAGGAATATTATCCTCATCTTACTGAGTATAATGCACTAGTGAGACCACATTTGGAGTACTGTGTGATGTTCTGGTCGCCACACTACAAAAAAGACATAACAGCACCTGAAGCTGTACAGAGGAGAACAACAAGGGGCATCCCAGAACTTAAGGACATGTTATACTATGACAGACTAAACATGTTTAGTCCCAAGCAGAGGAGACTGCATGGAGACCTAATCTAGGTCTTCAAAATCCTCAAAGGCATTGATAATGTCGGCCCATCAGGATTCCGTCATCTTTAGCGTGTGTCACAACCCACCTGTGGAAGGAGACGCTCTGCTTGTAGTTCTGGATCGACTAGGATCAAGGGTATTAAAAGAAAGGCAATAGTGATGGCAGATGTACAAAAAATAGGTGGAATTTATTCCACATAATTCAGTTTAAAAAGAATTCATTGGTCAGGGTTCTAAAATAGTTATAGTGAAAAATAGTTCAATTAAAAATGTACAGCAAGACCAAAAATCCTCTGTCAGTGAATCTGAAAAAAATAAACACAAAATTAAGAAATCAGAGTTTCTTACCCAAATATAAACTCAGTCAATGGGTTTCTATCAGCCTTTAAAAATAAAACCCAAATCTAGACCATGATTCAACCCTCCTCAAAAGTAAAGGTCCTCAACCAGAGGAGATGGCCTGGGGAGCTAATTCAGGTCTTCAGAATCCTCAAAGACATTGATAAAGTAGATCAGCAGAATTCTGTCACCTTAAGTGTAATTCAAGTACTTGAGGACATCAGTGGAAATTAAGGGGACGTGCATTTAGGACTAAAGATCTTCTTTACATAAAGAGTTGTGGGAATAATCTACGTAGTTGAAGCTGAAACCTTGACAACTTTTAAGAAGAATCTGGATGAGATATTTGGACAGCTTAGCTATTAGCTAAACAAATGGACTTGATGGGCTGAATGGTTTCCTGTCACCTGTCAAATTTTGTACGGTACAAGGGGGTACCCAAAAATAACTGGAATTAAAAAAAAATGCAATTTTAATAATGTTGACTAACTGAAATTTTAGTCTCCTTCCAGGTACTCTCCATGTGAATGAATGCACTTATCCCAGCGGTTTTCCCACTGGTGGAAGCATTTTTGGAATTGCTGAAGAGGAACATTGTCCAAGGCCTGCAGCAATATTTCTTTGACTTCCTCCACGGTACAAAAAACACTATCATTTGTTGCAAGATCAGGGGCCTCATGTACAATGCCGAGCGTAGAACTCACACTATAACATGGTGTAAGGACAAAAGTGGGAATGTGTGTATGCACAGAAAAATCCAGATGCAGTAATCTGTGCATACGCAAACTTCCATGTTCTTCCACTACATAAATCCCGATCAGTGTGAAAAGTAACGCACATGCACGTGCCTTCTGTCCCTCCCCAATTCCTCCCAGAATTACACCTCTTTGAATAGCAAATCAATATAAATAGCCCTTAAGCTCAGCCTTCTGTGAAAAGATAATGGGAAAAGTACGGGGGAAAATATAAGAATTTCAGCGAATACCAAGTGGAGGCAAGGAAAAACTTACTATTTTTGGGTTAAACAGTGGTATAAACAACAAAAGGAAGTTGATCGAGTGACAGAGTGTCAGAGAAACTCAAAAGCTCAAGTTCACAAAGTCGCACAGTGCCCGAAATAAAAAAGAAGTCATATATCAAAGTCGCCATGAAAAGGCGAGTCGTAGCCCACTGTCTGAGTGTCATACGAAAGCTTATTAGGCTACAGACAAAAAATAAATAGGCACACAGTAAGAAAAAAGCATGTCAACTTTAATCTCGAAATTTCCACTTTAATCACGTAGTTTATTTTGCCATTAAAGTAGAACATCATAAATTTCAGCTTAAAATCGTTTAATTTACTAGTTTCTCAAATCCCATCGTAACTAAAGTAGCACGTTAAATGCTTTGTTCTGTATTTGATCTTCTATGTGCTCTATGTGTGTGAATCACTACCTGCTTCTTAAACGGGCTTTCTCTTTCTCCGACAGGACACAGAATCCATTACATTCATAATATTACATCTCTCTGAATAATAAAAATACTGAGATGTATACGGGATATCTTTTTCATGATGATAGGAATGAAAGCATGTTATTAAACATGGGAACACGGTGGCACAGTGCTTGTTCATGTCTCACGCAAGATGCTTGCTGCGCCATGCGCGACCTTCAATGAAATAATTTATCACAACAGTACTGTCTCTTTCAAAAATACTAACCTCCAATTCTTGTCCTTACTTTTCTTTCTCCAAATACCCAATCGCCACAAAATCAGCTCTGTAATAGACGTTAAGCCATCTGTAAGCTTAGAACGATGATTCTTCAAAACGTTTAAGGAGCACTGAAATATCTTCATAGTATGTGTTTAATTATTCTATCCATCTCTCCTACCAGTGTCGCGCCAGCCCAGCAAGAATAAAGCACGAGGTATAGAATAATCCGTGAACTAGCCAGCGCTGCAGCACCGTGTCCTCACATGCTTGATTATTAACGATATAGATTATTTAAATGAAGTTAAAGTTTCTTCTGTATAATATAATCAACATATTTTGCTGCATTTCATCTTAAAAATAATATCGTCATCATATGTAAATACATGCTTTATAAAATGGCTCAGGTTGTGCAATATTATAACTGTAATGCAAGTTTACAGTGAGGTAATTGTACTTATAAGTACAAACAGTTCTACAAGGAGCACTTGATGGACTGATTGAGTGCGTTTATAGATCTTGGGATGAAACTGTTTCTGAACCGCGAGGTCAGTAGAGGAAAGGCTTTGAAGTGTTTTGCCATGTCTGAAACAACGTGTGCTTGATGCTGTATACCAATAATTCTCTTTCCAATCAGCTGCTGCGATGTGATTCCAAACTCAGATACAGTGATATAAATACTCCGAGTGTTGCAGTGAGAGTAATATGGAAAAAGATGATCCGCTGTGGCAACCCTTAACTGGAGCAGCTGAAAGAAGAAAAAGAAGGTGCAGTGAGAGTAACAACGCTAAAGCAGTTATGGTATTTGGAATACTATGGCTATTCCCTGGACCATTATATTGCTACAGGTTAATTACAATCAGATGCATTACACTAATAAACAATATGCAGTTAGTTTCAGTGTATTTATAAAGCCGCGTCAGGAATGTGAATCTAAGAAAGAAAGGGTGACCACACAGGAACAGTAGCACTGCTTTGACGCTGGGTGCCGCCAGTCTGCAGAACCGAGCGGAGAACTTGCGTACGACAGGGTATGAGATACCGTGGAAATGTGTGTGGCTTTATGCCAAGTTTAGGTTTTATACATCGCGATTTGAGCGTGGAAACGTTCGTACGCAACATTTCTGTGCGTACGCACCGTTTATACATGAGGCCCCAGGTGAGTAGGGAAGGTGGCAGGAACTCCAAGACACACAAGCCAATTCAGAAATTTCTTTAACAGTCTGATGACAATTTCCATAAATTGTATTGTGAACTTTTTAAAGATTTTTGTCATTCCTAATTGTGGAAGGTCGGCCAGATCTTGGTTGGTCTTCAAGTGACATTTCCCCTCATTTGAAACGTGAACACCACTCGTAGTCCTGTGTTTTACTTAACTCTTCCTCTTTTAACTCTTTCAGGGCTGATGTCGACTTTTGTCAAAAGGAGGAGTTGATGATGGTAATCAACTGTAAACTGTGACAAAACCAACCGTTATGTTTTATTTGGACTCTCGTTGCTAGAAGGAAAGTTAGCTTCATTGGTTTGACCGAGATTTTGTGCACTCATGTGAGCAGTAAGGCACAAACAAGAGCAAAAATGTCACTGACATAATGGCGAGAGATCAAAACGAATGTGTAAAGCAAAACACTGTGTGGACAAAGTTTTGCCTGTTATCTCTGAACTGGACTATGACTTGTTGGACTCCAATTTTGATACAAGTGATCGAAAACAAATGTGAGGTTACAGCTTCAGCTGACTGGTCCCCAGCTAATCATGGTGATGAACAGTTTCATGTAGCAGACACGCCTATGGCAATGTTCACCAGGAGGACTGCCACTTAACAATGATGAGAGGTAGAAACCAGATTGTAAAGCACAGTGACCATGACCGGTGCTACTACTGCCCCAGCCAAGCGAAGACAGCCTGGTGGCAAGCCTGCCGCACATTCTTGGCAAACTGTCAGCCACAGCATGCAGCAACAGACGTTTTATGATTATGATGATTTATATTATGTGAAACCATTGCTTTTCAGAAACTATGTTTTTTGGAAAAAATATTCAGTCCTCAAAGAGTTAAAGCAGTTTCAAGCATCACTACAGTTTCAGCAGCTGTTTTCCCTTAGAGAAAACTAAAATTAACACAGATTCACTGTTCTGATCATCCATTACAAAAATCACAGAACACATTTAATAAACACAAGAAAAACCGACACGGAATGCCATACGAACAATACAGAGCAACTCTAATTGGCAGATGCCACAGAATACTGTAAGTGTGGTTATACCTAGTGGTTAAATTTGCAACTAAGTCTAGATTGCGTGCCAGGTACAGATTCTGGTTATTGTTGGGTACCCCCCTTATATGTTGACTCTGTAGTTTGCCTAAACGTCTGTTGGATTACTTAGACTACCTGGCATTTCTGAAAAAAAATTCCGGGACTCTTCTAAGGGTCCAGTAGATACTGCATTATAACAACAATACAATTTATTTTTGTGTATAGCCCAAAATCACACAAGGAGTGCCTCAATAGGATTTAACAGGCCCTGTTTTTTGACATAAGCCTTGACTCCCGAAGAAGACAAGAAAAACTGCCAAAAAAAACCCTTTTAGGAAAAAATGGAAGAAATCCTGGGAAAAGCAGTTCAAAGAGAGACCCCTTTCCAGGTAGGCTGGGTGTGCAGTGGGTGTCAAAAAAAGGGGTAAATACAATACAATACACGGAAGAGAACACAAGTAATCCTCTTTACAGATCTAGATGGCCAATCTAGAGTACCATTGCCAATCAGGAATACAATACAATAATACAATAAGTAATAGTACAAGTACAGAGCAAAATGAAAGAGCAGATTACATCACATAAGAGAATTTAGATTTGTTTAGAGCCCTGGAGACTTCAGCCAACAAGCTGCCTTCCCACTACTGGCCATCCCACAGCTAAGGCAATCAGATGAAAGGTCCCAATCAGATTCCAGTGCTCCTTTATCAGATATGACTTTTCCATAGGCAGGGAAACAACTTGGCAGTAGAGTCCACAACATGACGACACCAAGAAGAGAAACAGAACAGTGGGGAGTTAATAACACATTAGAAATACCATATTATTTATATATTAGTACTAATGACAAGAACAGAGATTCAGTACAGACAGCTAATCAGCAGCTCTAGTCAGGGTAAGCTAAACTGAAGTAGTGAGTCGTCAGGCTGGCTTAAAAGCTAAGACCGAAGGTGCACCACTTAATAAACCAGAGGGAACATTCCGCAGCTTCAGGGCGTTTGACCGCCTGTTGTTATTTTATTAATCATTGGAATCATCAGAAGACTGGCATCTTGAGATCTTAATGTGTGCTCTGGTTTGTAAGTAATGATATGTTCAGATAAGTTTGACCATTTAAGGCTTTATATGTTAAAAGGAGGATTTTGAAATTTTTTAACTGAGAGCAAGTATAGGATTTAAGAACTGGAGTTATATGTTCATATGTTCTTGTTCTTGTAATATTCCTGCAGCAGCATTTTTGATTAACTGAAAGCTGTATAAAGAATAGTTTCAACAACCAATCAACCGTACAATAAATGCATGAATTAATTTCTCAGTAACCCGCATATTTAGAAAATGTCTTAATTTCCCAGCTCTTTTAAAATTTAATTTTGTAATGTACGCTTTAAATGACAGGCTAGAGTCAAAGATAATGCTGAAATTGCGGGCACCATGGACCTCAGATAGGGCTGAAGGTTCACTTTCCAACTAGACAATGACTCTAAGCACAGAGCAAAGACAACAGTGACATAACTTAAGGATAATGTCTTTCAATTTGCTACTGTCCACTGATGATCTTCATGCAGCCTGACAGAATTTGAGAAGATCTTCAGAGAAGAACGGCAGAAAACAATGGTGTATGAAGCTTGTCATGTCACACCTAAGAAGACTCCTGGCTGTAATTAGTGCCAAAGGTCTTTCAATTAAGTACTGAGTTAAGGATCTAAATACCTGTGTCAATGGGATAGTTCAGATTTCTATTCTTAATAAATTTGCTAAAATTAATAAACTCCAGTTTTCACTTTGTAATTCTGGGGTACTGAGTGTTGATTGAGGAGGAAAAAAAATAATTTAAATGATTTTAGCACAGGACTGCATCATAACAAAATATGAAAAAGGTCAAGGGTTCTGAAGACTTTCCAAATCAATTGTGACTTGAAAACACCAATTAATCTGACATGAACAACTTTGTGGATGTGAAAAGGAACTGCAAATACTTGGAGAAAAATCTACACACACACACACACACGCACACACACACACACACACACACACACACACGTACAGCCAGAATTTTAAAATCAAAGAAGTACTGCATCTTCATTTAAACCACCAGTAACTGAAAAGTGATGAATGCTCAGGAAGGGAAGAGTTAATTACAAATTGGTTAGCCTTGGGCAGCAGGGCTTTTATCAAGAAATAAAAAAGAAAAATGAAACAGTAAAAAACACAATGGAGTAAAGACTGTGTAATTGACAAGGAACATTAATAAGCACACAGATTTGCATTGACTTTAAAACACAGGGCTGTGACGAGTGAAATGTCTACAGTGCAGATTTCAAAACTGAACATTTGACAAGTCCATTGTATAGTCCGTCTCACCACCATCTATTGTAGGCCTATATGTTATTATATGTTACTATATACTGTATATATAGTAAAGAAAACACAGGAACAATGTTTAAGCCGGTTATACTTCCTTAGAAGGCTGGCGTCCTTCAACATCTGCAATAAGATGCTGCAGATGTTCTATCAGAGGGTTGTGGCGAGCGCCCTCTTCTACGCGGTGGTGTGCTGGGGAGGCAGCATTAAGAAGAAAGACACCTCACGCCTGGACAAACTGGCGAGGAAGGCACGCTCTATTGTTGGCATGGAGCTGGACAGTTTAACATCTATGGCAGAGCGACGGGCGCTCAGCAGGCTCCTATCAATTTTGGAGAATCCACTGAATCCACTAAATAGTATCATCTCCAGACAGAAGAGCAGTTTCAGCGACACACTGCTGTCACTGTCCTGCTCCACTGACAGACTGAGGAGATCGTTCCTCCCCCACACTATGCGACTCTTCAGTTCCAACCGTGGGGGGGTAAACGTTAACATATACAAAGTTATTGTCTGTTTTTACCTGCATTATTATTAATCTTTAATTTAATATTATTTTTTGTATCAGTATGCTGCTGCTGGAGAATGTGAATTTCCCCTTGGGATTAATAAAGTATCTATCTATCTATCTATCTATCTATCTATCTATCTATCTATCTATCTATCTATCTATCTATCTATCTATCTATCTATCTATCTATCTATCTATCTATCTATCTATCTATCTATCTAAGAGTTGGGGAATCCGTCCACGTATACTGTAAACACTGATATAGCAAATGAAACGGTTATGAAATCTCAGGTACAGACAGGAATACATTGGAACATAGACATTTTATGGAGTGAGAACGGAAATGGAAGGGGAATGCTGGGAAAGGAGGCGCTGATATACATGGAATGTAGTGACGTCATCATTGGGGAACCGGAGGGAATGAAAGTGGCTTGGCCTGCTGGCTAGGGCTTTTGGGCTGTATTTATGGTGGTGTTTTCTGGTCTTTCCTGTTAAAACAAAGAGAGTGGTTAGTACACTGCCATCGTCCCCTGATTTGTGATTTCCCGCTCCTTGTCAGGTCCTTACGCTGCTCCCTAATCGCTCGTGCGTGACAATATATATATATATATATATATATATATATATATATATATATATATATATATAAATTAATCAAAAAAGTTAAAGGAACACTTTGAAAACACATCAGATCTCATTGGGGAAAAAAATCTTGCTATATATCTCTACTGATATGGACTGGGTAATGTGTTAGGAATTAAAGGATGCCAAATTGTTTGATGGAAATGAAAACTATCAACCTACAGAAGGCTGAATTCAAAGACACCCTGAAAATCAAAGTGAAAAAAAAATGCGGCAGGCGAGTCCATCTTGCTGAAATTTCATTGCAGCGACTCCAAATCGTTTGTATGCCCTCACGTGCTTGTTTGCATGCCTGACAACGTCGGGAGGGGGGGCATGCTCCTAATGAGACGACTGATGGTGTCCTGGGTGATCTCCTCCCAGATCTGGACCAGGGCATCACTGAGCTTCTGGACAGTCTGAGGTGCAATATGACATCTTAATGAGGTATCAATTCCTTCATCCTCCAAGAACTGCCTGCATACTCTCGTCACATGAGGCCGGGAATTGTTGTGCACCAGGAGGAACCCACGACCCACTGCACCAGCACAGGGTCTGACAATGGGTCCAAGGATTTCATCCTGAATCCTAATGGCAGTCAAGGTGCCATTGTCTAGCCTGTAGAGGCCTGTGAGTCCCTCCATGGATATGCCTCCCCACCACCAAAGCGGTCATGCTGAATGATGTTACAGGCAGCATAACGTTCTCCAAGTCTTCTCCAGACCCTTTCACGTCTGTCACATGTGCTCAGGGTGAACCTGCTCTCATTTGTGACAAGCATAGGTCGCCAGTGGTAGACCTGCCAGTTCTGCTATTCTATGGCAAATGCCAATCGAGCTCCACAGTGCCGGGCAGTGAGCACAGGTCCCACTAGAGGACGCTGGGCACTCAGGCCACTGTCAGGAAATCTGTTTCTGATTGTTTGGTCAGAGACATTCACCTCAGTGGCCTGCTGGAGGTCATTTTGTAGGCTCTGGCAGTGCTCATCCTGTTCCTCCTTGCCCAAAGGAGCAGATACCGGTCCTGCTGATGGGTTAAGGACCTTCTACAGCCCTGTCCAGCTCTCCTAGAGTAGCTGCATGTCTACTGGAATCTCCTCCATGTCATTGAGACTGTACTGGGAGACACAGCAAACCTTCTGTGTATATATATATATATATACAATGTCCTTGTCTCCCCAGTCACTGGTGTGCAGGTGTGAACGTGTTACATCAGATCATTTGTAACTGCGGTACGAGAAACAATGGCTGCCCCACTTGTGATTTGTATGAAAGAAGAGCAACGTGCAGTGATTCGTATTTTGAGGTCTGAGGGTGTGCCTGGTGTGGATATTTGCGGATAAGACTTTGTGCACAGTATAGAGAAAATGTTTTGTCTCAAAGAATTGTGTAGGAATGGATAGAGAAGCTGAAGGAAGGTCAATCAAGTGTCAGCCATGAAGAAGGAACTGGACGCCCAGAAATCTTTGTTCATTTATAGACCATCTCTGGAAGAAGATGGAGCTCCACTCTGAAGGGACATACTTTTTGTAAGCCAGCCTGAATCTTAAAATGACAGAGAATATTGTTTTATTTTCATTTTTTTATTTTCAACAAGACATCAAGTAAATGGAGTGCTCTTTGAAGTGACAACTCTTTATTTGTGTGCTTTACGTGTATTCACTTTGTCTCTCTTCTGTTTTTTCATCAATCAACAAAATACAGTGAATGAACAAAAGAGAAATCTAAATCAAATCAATATTTGGTGTGACCACCCTTTGCCTTCAAAACAGCATCAATTCTTCTAGGTACACTTGCACACAGTTTTTGAAGGAACTCGGCTGGTACGTTGTTCCAAACATCTTGGAGAACTAACCACAGTTCTTCTGTGGATGTAGGCTTCCTCACATCCTTGTGCCTCTTCATGTAATCCCAGACACACTCGATGATGTTGAGATCAGGGCTCTGGCTGTATGTTTGGGGTCGTTGTCCTGCTGCAGAATAAATTTGGGGTCAATCATACGCCTCCCTGATGGTATTGCATGATGGATAAGTATCTGCCTGTATTTCTCAGCATTGAGAACACCATTAATCCTGACCATATCTCCAACTCCATTTGCAGAAATGCAGCCCTAAATGTTCAAGGAACCTCCACCATGCTTCACTGTTGCCTGCAGACACTCATTATTGTACTGCTCTCCAGCCCTTCGACAAACAAACTGCCTTCTGCTACAGCCAAATATTTCACATTTTGACTCATCAGTCCAGAGCACCTGCTGCCATTTTTCTACACCCCAGTTCCTATGTTTTCATGCATACTTGAGTCGCTTGGCCTTGTTTCCACGTCGGAGGTATGGCTTTTTGGCTGCAACTCTTCCATGAAGACCACTTCTGGCCAGACTTCTCCGGACAGTTGATGGGTGTACCTGGGTCCCACTGGTTTCTGCCAGTTCTGAGCTGATGGCACTGCTGGACATCTTCCGATTTTGAAAGGTAATAAGCTTGATGTGTCTTTCATCTGCTGCACTAAGTTTCCTTGGCTGACCACTGCGTCTATTTTCCTCAACGTTGCCCGTTTTGTTGTGCTTCTTCAAATAAGCTTGAACAGCACATCTTGAAACCCCAGTCTACTTTTGAAATCTTTGTCTGGGAGAGACCTTGCTGATGCAGTAGAACTACCTTGTGTCTTGTTGCTGTGCTCAATCTTGCCATGACATGAAACTGTCTTCCACAACCTCACCTTGGTAGCAGAGTTTGGCTGTTCCTCACCCAGTTTTAAGCCTCCTACACCGCTGTTTCTGTTTCAGTTAATGACTGTGTTTCAACCTACGTGTGACATTGATGATCATTAGCACCTGTTTGGTATAACTGGTTGATCAGACACCAATCCTACAAAATCCCTGACTTTGTGCAAGTGTACCTATAAGATTTGATGCTGGTTTGAAGGCAGAAGGTAGTAACACCAAATATTGATTTGATTTAGATTTTTCTTTTGTTCGCTCACTTTGCATTTTGTAAATTGATAACAATAAACAGGGCGGCACGGTGGCGCAGTGGTAGCGCTGCTGCCTCGCAGTTAGGAGACCCGGGTTCGCTTCCCGGGTCCGCTTCCCGGGTCCTCCCTGCGCGGAGTTTGCATGTTCTCTCCGTGTCTGCGTGGGTTTCCTCCGGGCGCTCCGGTTTCCTCCCACAGTCCAAAGACATGCAGGTTAGGTGCATTGGCGATTCTAAATTGGCCCTAGTGTGTGCTTGGTGTGTGGGTGTATTTGTGTGTGTCCTGCGGTGGGTTGGCACCCTGCCCGGGATTGGTTCCCTGCCTTGTGTGCCCTGTGTTGGCTGGGATTGGCTCCAGCAGACCCCCGTGACCCTGTGTTCGGATTCAGCGGGTTGGAAAATGGATGGATGGATGGATAACAATAAACAATCATTATTTATATTTCTGAAAGCATTCTTTGTTTACAGCATTTTTTCACACCTGCCTAAAACTTTTGCACAGTACTGTATATATATAAATAAATATATATATTGTGATGCCTGGGAATGTACAGCTTCCCCAATCCTGACACAGACAGGCAGGACACTAATTCTAGTCCACAAAGCACACAACACAATTTATTTAAACAGTTGCCTTCCACAATGCACAAAGTAAGCACAGTCTTTTCGCTGTCACCTTCAGTCCTCCCTACAGGCTTTGTTCTCTTCCTCCCAACTCTTGCCGGTGACTTCTGGTGACTGTCCACTTTTTATAGGGCTCCCAGAAGTGCTCCAGGTGCCCAACATGCTTCTTCTGGCAACACTTCTGGGTGTAGCAGAACTGCTACCAAATAGTCCATGTCCATGTCCCTCAAGTGGCGGTGGCCACAGCCCCCAACAGGGTTGAGCTTCTATGCTTGTGACCTGTGGCCCATCTGCCACAATATATGTACAGTGGAACCTCGGTTCACGACCATAATTCGTTCTAAAACTCTGGTCGTAAACCGATTTGGTAGTGAACCGAAGCAATTTCCCCCATAGGATTGTATTTAAATACATTTAATCCGTTCCAGACCATACGAACTTAATGTAAATATATTTTTTTTAAGTTTTTAAGCACAAATATGGTTAATTAAACCATAGAATGCACAACGTAATAGTAAACTAAATGTAAAAACATTGAATAACACTGAGAAAACCTTGAACAACAGAGAAAACTAACACTGCAATAGTTTGCACTATAGTGCTACCAACCGATGACTAAAAACACTTTTTTTTTAATGAGTTTTAAGCACAGGGAAAAAAAGGAACATTTGAAAACATCCGTAATTTAATAAACCACCAAGAAAAGTAACATTGCAACAATGCAGGCTACGAACCAATCGCTGTAAACAGAAGTGAAAACAAAATCAAGCCAAGTGCATTCTTTAACTGCCTTCTCTACCTTATGAGTCCAGCTCTCTCTCTCTCGCGCTGCCTGCCTGTGTGTGTGTCGTGCTCTCTCGCTCTCTCTCTCTTGCTCGCTGCACAGGAAATGCACAGGGAGAGACTGAACATGTACACACCGAAAGGGAAACTGGCTTGTTCGTATACCGAGTGTGTGGTCGTGAACCGAGGCAAAAGTTTGGCAAACTTTTTGGTCATAAACCGAGTTGTATGTGTACCGACATGTTCGTGAACCGAGGTTCCACTATATATATATGTAGTGACAGATTGGGGGTGCTGTCGTCCCCTTGAACCCTCAGATCACTCGTCAGACACCAGATAAAAAGTCCAATAATTATTTATTATAATAATAAAGTGCACAAAGCACCCTCTGCTCCACAATACTCAAATAATAATTCAATACACTATTCAATAAACAAATCCTCCACTCCCAGCAGCTCAGTCACCCTTCCTCCCAACTCGGCTCAACTTGCTGGGGTTTCCCACATTTCTTTTATATCTCTTGACCCGGAAATGCTTCAGTCCTTCACTTCCGGGTCAGATGAAAATTTCTTCTTTTCTTCAACCCGGAAGTATGTCATTTCCTCTGTCCCCGTGACTGGGAAGTACTTCCGGGTTATACTGAAAACATAAGTCCCTGAGCCTCCCTGCAGCCTCCCCTGGCAGCTCCCACGGTATCCAGCAGGGCTGTGAATTAAAATTCCAAGGTCCATGATGCCCTGCTGGAATTCAGGGTACCTCCATGTTGCAGGTAGGGCTCCATCTGGCGGCGTGGGGGTATTGGCTGGGAGAAACTGCCGGCCCTATACCATTATATATATATATATATATATATATATATATATATATATATATATATATATATAGTCTCAGAGGTCAGGGTCCTTGTCCGGCTGGGACGCCACTTCACTGTATGGACCGGGGGAACATGCCTGGTCAGGACAGTACCTTCCCCGGAAATTTAGATGGCAGCCCCCCTGAGTTACAGTGGTGCCTAGGACTCCCGCTGGCTTCATGGGAGTTGGAGTTTGGTGCAGCACTTTTGGGATCCATGGGTGCCACCAGGGGGTGCTGTAACTGCTGTTGTGCCCTACGGAGCAGCTCTTCTGCCACACCCGGAAGTGCTGCTGAAAACAGGTCATCAAGCACCTGGAGCACTTCTGAAGCTTATAAAAGGAGCCAGCAGTCAGTGCTTCAGGAGCCAGAGTTGGGAGGAGGGAGACGAAGCTTGCCGGACAGGAGTGGAGGAAAAAGAAAGAGAAAGTTAAGGAATTGTGATTTCGATTGTGTTTGGATTGTGTTGTGGGCTCGTGGGAACAGGGAAGACATTCTCCACGAGGGAAGAAAATAAATAGCTTTTACTTTTATAAGTGTCCCTCCTGCGTCTGCCTGTGTCAGGTTAAGTGCTGGTATAGCGTCATTGTCACTATATATATATAGTATATATATCTGTCCGTCTGTATATCTGTCCACTTTTCACGAGAGAACTACTTAACGGATTTACAGTAGATCAGGTTTTTTTGTATAATTTGCTTGAACATTCCGGTTGATTTTGCGACTTCTCTCATTGCGCTAAGTATCAAAGTTCGCTTGCTAGACCGATTTATCTGTGCGAATCTGAGAGACACACAGCAGGCCAAGTGGAGGGGGGCGGCTACCTCCTCACTCACGCACCAGCCTCAGGGCATTCCTTACCTCAGCTTAGTTAGCGAACCAGAGAACTGCTTAACAGATTTAGAGTTACACTAAAATGAAGTTATGAGAAAGCCATGTTAAAGTAATGGATTTTTAGCAGTTTTTTAAAGTTTCCACCATTTTAGACTGGCGAATTTCTGTCAGTAAACCTTTCCAGATTTGAGGTGCATAACAGCAGAAGGCCGCCTCACCACTTCTTTTAAGTTTAGCTCTTGGAATTCTAAGCAGACCCTCATTTGAAGATCTAAGGCACAGGTGTCGAACTCCGGTCCTGGAGTGCCGTAATGGCTGCAGGTTTTCATTTTATCCTTCTTCTTCATTTGTGATATGTTTTTGCTGCTAATTAACTTCTTTTGCCTTAGTTTTAATTAACTTGACTCAGACCCCTTAGTTGTCTCTTTTTCTTTAATTAGCAGCCAAACAATAATGAGACTCAAAACGAGCCGCCACATGACCAGCTCACCTGTGCTCAGCACATAATATCTGACAATAATGAAAGGTGAAGCTCTCAGTAAAGTTGATCTCTCAGGTCACCAAAACATTTTGATGATGTTCTTAGAAAAAACAGAAAATCAACAGTTTTAGAAATGTCTGCTGTGGCAGAATGAGAGCAGCAACAAGCTGTGGAATTAAATAACGAGTTTAATTAACAACAAGAATCAGTTTTTCATTAAGAGATTGGTTGGAGTGAAAATTGGTTGGAGTTTCAAATCCCAATTTAGCTGGTCATCTGTCGGCTTGTTTCACATCTCATTTCTGTTTGGCTCTCATTTAATGAAGAAAGGAATAAATTCAGAGGACTGACTCCTTAAAAACAGGGCTATTAAAATGGAGGGAAAATGAGTTAATTAGCAATGAAAACCTGTCACTGATTAGGAAAAGGGTTAGAATGAAAACCTGTAGCCACTGCGGCCCTCCAGGCCTGGAGTTCAACACCCCTGACTAAGGTTACGATTTGGAGTGTAAGGTGTAAGACATTCTGAGATATAGGATGGAGCGAGATGATTTAAGGCTTTGTAAACCATAAATAGCATTTTAAAATCAATTCTAAATTGCACAGGTAACCAATGTAGTGACATCAGAACTGGTGTGATGTGCTCAGATTTTCTTTTCCGAGTTAAGATTCTAGCAGCTGTATTCTGCGCTCGTTGCAATCGATTGATGTCTTTCTTGGGTCTTCCTGAGAGGAGTGCGTTAAAGTAATCTAGTAACTGAAAACAAATGTGTGAACTAATTTTTCAGCATCTTGCAAGGTTATAAGGGTCTAATTTTTTTCTATATTTCTTAAGTGAAAAAATGCTGCCCTAGTAATCTGATTAATATGTGATTTAAAATTCAGGTCAGAGTCAATATGTACCCCTAAATTCTTTACCTCAGTCTTAACTTTCAACCCTAATGGATCAAGTTTATTTCTAATAACCTCATTATATCCATGTTTGCCATTCTTTTGGCTGCTCGGTTGCCACAACGGATCATCTTTTTCCATATTTAGCTTAACATAACAAAGTGTGTAAAAAGCGGAGTGGTTGGAATACTTTCTAGATCCATAGTAAATCTCCCTAAATCAATTCACACTTTTTGACCTACAGTAATCTATCAACATTTGGTGAGCTCCATTCTTGCAATAGCAATAACCTGAAATTTCTCACGGATCTGGGTGGGCCTCTGTTCTACAGAATGTGGGTGGGCCTTGGACTAGCTGTGGCTACCATCCTGAATGTTCTTCTTTTAAAAAAGAAAACCTTCTATTGTTTTCCCTCAGCGTGCCAAGCTCACATGTTGTTGTCCATTTATTTTGTTGGATGGTCCCAGTCATCTAGGTGCAGAAATTGTGTTTCTTTTTACCAAAGGCAGGTATTTGTATTCATCACAGAAGCAGTTTATTAGACAATTTAAAATTTCTTCCTGGCAAATGCTGAAAACAAACTTAGCTTTGAAAGCAATCTTACTCAGGAAGCTTAAAGAGTAAGTAGTGTCTTTCTTTTTTTTATTTAAATTTAATGGGGCTCCTAATCCCTCCTGTTTTTACATGCAGCCCAGCTTATCTGCAAATCCTTCCCTTGGCTTCCTGCACCACTATAAGAGTGTGTGAAAAATAAAGCTTTACGGTAATTTGCAGATAGAGCTCTGGGCGACAGAGACACGGCACTTTTGCCAAGCAGGACTTGTAGGGCGTCAAATTATGTGTGGAATGCATCAAATTATTATTATTATAGAAACTTTACCAGCCTGTTCCCTCTGCTTGCTGACACTTTCAATTCTGCTCCTTGCAGGAAGCCGGGAACATTAAAGTTACATGTGGGCATTTTTATTGCCAGGGTTTGCTGTTTACAACGGGAAATATATGCATCTAACAGCAATTTGTGATACCAATAGAGGTGCCAGTTTGTCTGAATGAAGTGCAAAATTATTCAAGTTATTTTTATCAGGTGGTATTTTTGATTTCAGCCTAATTTAGTTGCTAACTTCCATATCAGCCACTACATTGGGCTGCAGTATAAATTAAAAATCTAGCTGACGTATATGAACTGGGAACTCTGGTGATAAAGTCATAACAGCTGGGGGGTTCTACATGTGGGCAAGAGGAATGTCAATTCTAAACAGAGAAATGCTGGTGGAGGAGTCTATGGTGTCCTGGATAATGGACACACTGTCGAGTAGACCGCAGTTTGTGAGACTCAAGGAGTTTTGTGAGCAACACTGGGGCACGACAAGGAACAGGCCTCTGTCCATTTCTCTTCAGACTGTACACCTCTGACTAGAAATATAACAGCAGGTCAAGCTCAGGTGATTCTGCACTTATGAGGTGTATTGATAAGGGGGATGAGGCAGAGGAGAGGAGTCAGGGGGAGAACTTTGTTTCTTGCTGCAAAGAGGATTGTCTGCAACTTAACATCAGCAAAACCAAGAAACTGCTTATTGACTTTCATTGCACTAGAGAAACTCTATTTCCAGTCACTATTCAGGGAGTGAATGTAGAGATGGTCCACTACTACAAGTACTTGGGGGTCCACATTAATGACAGGTTGGACTGGTCTCAGAACACAGAGGAACTATAGAAGAAAGGGCAGAGCAGACTCTTTTTCCTTAGGAGACTGTGTCCCTTTAATGTGGGTAGTGCCATCCTTCACATCTACAACTCTGTGATGGCCTGTGCAACTTTCTATACTGTGCCATGGTAAGCTGGCAACCTCACTTCAAGAGAGGCCTGCTCAGTTATGGGATGTATGCTGGACCACCTGAAGGTTGTAGCAGAGGAAATTAAACCAAAACTGAGTGCTGTTATGAACAATGCTGCACATCCTCTCTGTGACACACCAACACTGAGGACTTTCAGCTAATGAATTACTCAGTAGATGTGTGTCACAAAACGCTATGGGGGGCTCCTTTATACCAATGGCAATGCCCCTGCATAAGGCCTCACTGCGACTGCGACTGCCACATTCCATACTCCATTTCCCTTAAGTTGAGAGTATTACACAAGAAGTGAACATATAATAAACCGCACCCATACGAGATATTATTTTTCAGATCTAGATGTTTAAGGACATTTCCAATCCCCTTTTCGAGTTAGTAAAGTTTTAGTTTTTGTTTATAAGATTTGACACTGGGGAGATCTTTTCTTTATTTTTTATTTTCTTGCTTTATAGTTATTCTGGTGTGTGTTCAGACAAATGTGTGTGGGTTTATTTATTTATGTATTTATTTATTTAAAGACCTTCTGTAAAAAGCCAAATTTCCCCCATGGGGACAGTTCTATCTAATCTAAGTGACCTGGAAAGGCACTTTAACTTCTAAGGTTTTTTCTATAATTGAGGACAAGTTAATATTGGAAAGGCCTAAAACTGTTAGCCTTGTTTCACACATACTTCCTACAAAACGTACCCATTCCATATTCACTCAGCAGAGATACACTCAAATACAAAGCAAGAATATCTCAACACTTGCCAAGGCCGGGTACCTCAACTCTGATACCTTAACAGGGGCTTGAAGCCGCTCCACACACAAGACACCCCTGCTGAGATTGGCTTACATGTTGATCCGTCTTCATATTGTCTCCCTTCAAAGGGTTACACTTCAGAATACCCCAGCAAAAGCTAGAGACCACTCTTCCTGTCGGGCGTTTGTGTCCTGATGGCTACCTTTGAAAGGACTACACTGTTTAAAAGAAGCCAAGGGCTAGTCACTACCTTGACAATCAGCACACTAAATGGACACAGTTTGTTTCATTCACAATTATCGGTCATTGCTAAATGCCGGCTTTACTATTTCTATATTTACTACTTAATATTTTACAAAACTGTTTCCTTTCAGGGTCTTCCCTGCGTGGAGTTTGCATGTTCTCCCCGTGTCTGCGTGCATTTCCTCCCACAGTCCAAAGACATGAAGGTTAGGTGCATTGGCGATTCTAGATTGTCCCTAGTGTGTGCTTGATGTGTGGGTGGGTGTGTGTGCGCACCCTGCGGTGGGCTGGCGCCCTGCCCTTGGTTTGTTTCCTGCCTTGCGCCATGTGTTGGCTGGGATTGGCTCCAGCAGACCCCTGTGACCCTGTAGTTAGGATATGGTGGTTGGATAATGGATGGATGGATGAATGTTTCTTTCAGTCATTAATTATGTTTATTTGAAGCCAGGTATAAATGTTAGATATGAAATTATACAACCTGAAGTTTTTTTTCTTTTTAATTTTCTTCTTTCTTCAGACCAAAGTGTATGTGTATATTTATTCATATATTTATTCACTTACTCATCTACCTATTTATGTCAGTCAGTTATGTCATTGTCCAACCCGCTAAATCCTAATACAGTGTCACAGAGGTCTGCTGGAGCCAATTCCAGCCAACACAGGGTGCAAGACAGGAACCAACCCCTGGGAGGGTGCCAGTCCACTTCAGGGCACACACACACACGCACCAAGCAAAAAATTTAGAATCGCCAATGCACCTAACCTGCATGTCTTTGGACTGTGGAAGGAAACCGAAACACCAGGAGGAAACCCATGCCGACACGGGGAGAACATGCAAACTCCACGCAGGGAGGACCCGGGAAGCGAACCCAGGTCTCCTTACTGCAAGGCAGTAGTGCTACCACTGCACCACCATGCAACCCCTACCTATTTATATATTTATTTATTTAAAATGTTTCTTTAAAAAGCCAAATTTTCCCCTGGGTGCAAAAAAAGTTCTGTCTGTGCTGATTTAACACAATATTGTTTACTGACCCGGGAGGGATTGTCAGAGAACGCTCATATCGGCTCCCGGAGGCAAAGAAAATGGAAGCAGAATTGGAAATCAGTTGCATGTTGGAACTGAATGTGATTGAAGAAAGCCACGGTCCCTGGTCCAGCCCAATCGTTTTGGTTCCAAAGCCCGATGGGTCCTGGAGGTTCTGTAATGACTTCCAACGTCTCAATCGGGTGTCTAAATTTGATACGTATCCGATGCCTCGAGTAGATAAAGGCTAGGTAACACGCAATTACTAACTACTCTTGATATGACTAAAGGGTACTGGCAAATTCCTTTAATGGACTCCGCTAAAGAAAAAAAAACACTTTTAGTACTCCTAACAGGCATTGGCAATATACAGTTCTTCCATTTGGTTTGCGGCCAGCGACTTTCCAATGTCTGGTAGACACACTGTTACGGCCCCACAATGCCTATAGTGCTTGGAGCTGAGCCAATGCATCGATGGTGCTGAACACCCCGTTATGTACCTAAGCCAGAAACTGTTAGATCGGGAGACCAGGTATGCCGCGGTGGAACATGAAGCCTTGGCGATTAAATGGACTGTGATGCAGTTGAGGTAATACCTATTGGGACGTAAGTTTACCTTGGTGAAGTATCATGCCGCTCTTCAGTGGATGGCCATTCATCGCGAGTCTAACCCTCATGTCACTAGGTGGTTTTTAGACCTCCAACCTTATCGATTCAAAGTCATTTATCATAAAGGTTCTTTGCAGGCCAACGCAGATACTCTCTTTTGTATCTATGACCTCTCGGTTCAGGCCGCCCAACTTAATGGGTTTGGGCTTAATCATGTCACACATGGGCGCTTAGGAGGCAGTCAACAAGCCCTCAGGTGAGTGAAACATCATGAGATGAAGGGTTGATTTATGGTACTAACACCTCTCTTTCTTTTTCATCAAACCAAAAGAAGACAAATAATCCATTTTACTCACCACCTCAAAATCCAGATTCCAAAGATGGCCACCCAATGACACTTCCGGTCCCCTGATGATGACATCACTTATGACTCCCGAAGATGACGTCACTTTCGTCACCGACATAACAACTGCACTTCCGGTCTCCAGATGATGACGTCACTTTCATCTATCCGTTATGACATCATCACCTGCCACATCATTTCCTTCAGCCATTTTGTTCTGTATAAAAACAGTTTTTTTCTTTTGCCATTCCTCAATTACTTGCTTAAAGTATTTTGATCGTTTTTTCAAATATTTTGTTTTGTTTTGTTTTGTTCCCTGGACAATATATGGGATCATTCCCCAACTCGTTTTTGTGTGAAGAGTCAATTAATTCACAACACTATCTATCATATAGTGCCTTTCACATTATCTATCTATCTATTGTAACAGTCGGGAGCGCTAGTGCTCCCTTGAACCCTCAGGTACTATGCCAAACACCAGGTAAAAGTCCAAGACTTTTTATTTTTATAATAACAAAGTGCACAAAGCACCCTTCACTCCACACTACTCATATAATCAATAAACAATCAATAATCACCCCCAGACACTTAGCCACCCTTCCTCCCAGCTCAGCTCAGTGTCTGGGCTTTCCCACAGTCCTTTTATATCCCCTGACCCGGAAGTGATTGCAACCCTGCAGTCCTTGATTCGCTATCCCTTCCGGGTCAGATTAAAAGTCCTTTTCTTCATCCCGGAAGCACGTCGTTCCTTCTGGTCATGTGATCAGGACGCACTTCCGGGTTATAGGGCACGTATAAGTCCTTGAGCCTCCCTGCAGCGTCCTCTGGTGGGCCCCACGGTGTCCAGCAGGGATGGGAATAAAAACTCCATTGTCCATGATTCCCTGCTGGTCTTCGGGGCACTTCCATGCTACAGGGAGGGCTCCATCTAGCGGCCTGGGAGTATTGGCCGGGATGAACAGCCGGCCATCTTCCACACTATGAAAAGGATTTAGGGGTTTAAGTTGACAAAACATTGTCATCATCTAAGCAATATGCAGAAACAATTAAAAAAGGCAAATAAAATGTTAAATGTTATAAAAAAGTGTTGAATGTAAACCAAGGGATGTTATACTCAGACTATGTAATGCACCACTGAGATCATGTCTGACGTGTTGTGTGCAGTTCTGGTCACCACAGTGCTGCCAAACCCCGGATAGATTAACTGGCAAATAGAGAAACTTTATAAAAATGTTCTGTTGCAATATTGTAAAGCTCCGAATAATAAAAAAGGCAAACAATGGCTGTAATGCCAAATCCAAAAGCAAACACAGTCCCAGTACAGTGGAAGAAAAGAAGCAAACACAGGAAAAGATTTTGGGAACGTCCGCAACCCCATATAATGGAAAAAAACAAAAGAAAAATGATCCTTTTTACAAAGGGGAAAATTACGTCTTTTCTAACAGGAGTCCAACACAGAACTTATTTAAAAGGGCAGAACTTTCAGTCAGTTGGATTCCAGACATGAAGGGGTGAGTCCAGGTGGAAGAACAACGGAAGTGAAGTCAGCAGTGGAGTGGCTGTCAGTATTTTGTTCTGCAGAGGGACTAAGAGAGAAGGCATTGAATCACAGCGCCAACCCCTGGTTCAGCAGGTAATTACAATCACCAGAGCCCTCAAGCACACACATGACAACAGATATTTCAGGAATAGTCAAAAACAGAGCAGAATGAGATTTAAAAAAAAAAACAAAGAATCACAAAGCACCATAATAATAGTAATAAATAATTTTTACTTATATAGCACCTTTCTCATGGTCAAGGCTTTCAATACAAAGTTATACTCACCAAACTCACAAGCAAATTCAAAATAAACTGCCAGGAACTGGGAATTATAGGGTGTCAGTGATTGGCAGGTGGCCCTACGTCTTAGAACAACACCCAAAAACACATGGGACATAACTAAGGCATTGATGCATAGACAAAATGAAAAGCAAAGAATAAAAACAATAAGCACAAGCTCAATTTAAAATAAAGAATAAAAAATGAACAAAAAGAACATTAAACAATGATTTCAACCTCAGCCAGGGAAAAAATGCTGGGTTTAACATGACAAAGGAAGACATAACAGCACCTGAAGCTGTGCAGAGGAGAGCAACCAAGAGCATCCCAGGACTTAAGGACGTGTCCTACTGCGACAGACTCAGAGAATTAAACCTGTTTAGTCTCAAGCAGAGGAGACTGCATGGGGATCTCATCCAGGTCTTCAAAATCCTCAAAGGCATTGACAAAGTAAATCCAGGAGGATTTTTTCAACATAAGGGTTAGGGTTAGGGTTAGAGTAAATGTCCTGCTAGTAGTTCTGGACAATCTGGGATCCAGGGTGTTAAAAGAAAGGCCATAGGCAGAT
The DNA here is from genome assembly GCF_900747795.2 of Erpetoichthys calabaricus. Taxonomy (NCBI): domain Eukaryota; kingdom Metazoa; phylum Chordata; class Cladistia; order Polypteriformes; family Polypteridae; genus Erpetoichthys; species Erpetoichthys calabaricus. The sequence continues at coordinate 25,996,218 of NC_041396.2, read as the reverse complement.
GTACAAAAAAATGGTGGAATTCCTTCCATACAATTTTGAAGAACTCATAATTCAAAGTGAAAAATTTTTCAATTAAAAATGTACAACAAGACCAAAAATCTTCTTTCGATAAAGCTGGAAGAAAACAAACAGAAAATGAGAAAACTCAAAGGCTCTTACCCAAGTATGAACTCAGTGCTTTGGTTTCTATCAGCCTTTAAAAATAACCAAAAATAAACCAAAATATAGGCTCTGACTCAAATGTAAAACTCCTCCAAAGGCTAAAGTCAGGAATTAACTAAACAACCAGGTATTGAAGGACAAGACACAGAACAAAAGCTGTGGGCAAAATAAGAGTCACGAACCAGAATCAACCTTAAAAGTAGGACCTTCTTAAAAAATAAGCCAAGTGGGCTTCAAGAAACAAGTCGTTATGTATCCATCGAGAGAGAGTGCATACTAAAGCCATCATGTATTTATAGGGTAACTTTCCTGGTGTCATAAATGCAATAAAATGAGATCACGTGACACAAAAACAAAACCAATACATATAAAAATCAAAAATTAAATCTACATGTAAAAAAAAAACATAAGATAAAAACTGTACAAATGTGCTTATTATTACAATGAGAAATTAGCCAGAAACGAAAATCAGCCTGAAGCAAAATAGGCCCACCAGATACCCATCCAAACACTTCTTAGATTCCTATTCTTTTTTTTTTTTAAAACAATTTTATTTAACTTGACTCCTCTGTCTATTTGTTGGTCTGGTCAAATATTGCAACTGTTTTTAATCCCACTTTTGGCAAAGCAAATTTCTTCAAATTTTGCATTCATACTCAGTATCGAGGACAATAAAATAATCCATCAAAACTAATGCAATTACATAACAAATGATTATGCGATTCCAATTAATGCACATGCAACAATGACGGAAAGAGAATCTAGTGCGATATATGACCGTACAAGTGAGAGACGCATCTAATTGCCCCCTCTTGCCTCTTCCAGTGAGTGGAGTGGGTAAATACGCGTGCTGACTTTACTTGTTTACTCTTATAAAGGAGTAGCCGTGATGGTGACGGTGAGGAAGTATTGCCATAAGCTTGCCGTTATGTCGTCGATATTTTTTTTCGCTACAACCGAGCACTAATTCCATAAGAGTCTGAACAGAAAAATATAAGAGAACAAAATATAATTCTTTTTAGTATTCAAATAATTCTGCAAAGGAAATATACACTGCCTGGACAAAAAAAAAAAGTCGCCACCTGGATTTAACTAAGCAAATAGGTACGAGCCTCCTATTGGATAATTACTGCATGGGCGATTATCTTTCAGCTGGCAACAAGTTATTTAACCCCAACTGGTGCAATGAGTTGCTTCTCATTTCTTAAACAACCATGTCGAAAGACACATCTCGTGGTCGTGGAAAAGATGTTAGTCTGTTTGAGAAGGGTCAAATCATTGGCATGCATCAAGCAGAGAAAACATCTAAGGAGATTGCAGAAACTACTAAAATTGGGTTAAGAACTGTCCAATGCATTATTAAAAACTGGAAGGATAGTGGGGACCCATCATCTTCAAGGAAGAAATGTGGCCGGAACAAAATCCTGAATGATCATGATCGGCGATCACTTAAACGTTTGGTGAAATCAAATCGAAGGAAAACAACAGATCTGAGTTCTACTATGTTTAATAGTGAAAGTAAGAGCATTTCCACACGCACAATGCAAAGGGAACTCAAGGGATTGGGACTGAACAGTTGTGTAGCCGTAAGAAAATCACTAATCAGTGAGGCAAACCGGAAAAAAAGGCTTCAGTTTGCTAGGGAGCATAAAGATTGGACTCTGGAGCAATGGAAGAAGGTCATGTGGTCTGATGAGTCCAGATTTACCCTGTTCCAGAGTTGAGAATATTTGGGATGTGCTGGAGAAGGCTTTGCGCAGCGGTCAGACTCTACCATCATCAATGCAAGATCTTGGTGAAAAATTAATGCAACACTGGATGGAACTAAATCTTGTGACATTGCAGAAGCTTATCGAAACAAGGCCACAGCGAATGCATGCCGTAATCAAAGCTAAAGGCGGTCCAACGAAATATTAGAGTGTCTGACCTTTTTTTTTTTGGTGGCGACTTTTTTTTTGGCCAGGCAGTGTATTATATAATACTTTAAAAGAAGCTTCCCGTTCATGAAAAATGAATAAATAAAAATCACTGTCAAAATACTCATAACCTAAAAACTAAAAAATAAAATATATCTAAAACTTTTTTTTAAGTAAAATGATTTTCTTTACTTTAGTTATAAATGCACAAAAAAGCAAAAAATAAAATTTTCTGTAACCACAAATTTCGTGGTTATGTGTGACTAAATAAAATCGTGGAGTGCACATAAAGAAAAACAGAAAAGTTTTCATGTGGTATTTAATGACTTGGAGAAAGCATACAATAGGTCAAGAGGTCTGGAGGTGCAGGAGAGAGGATGGAGGACTAGAGAAATATGTGAGGAATCTCCAGGATATGTATGAGGGAGTGAGGACTCAGGTTAAAGGCAGTGTTGGGGAAAATTAGAGGAGGTCTGCACCAGGGATCTTCTTTTTAGTCTCTGAAGCCTCTTTGATCTGGTTATGGATGTGTTGAGTCGTGGGGTAAAAGACTAATCCCCCTGGTGCAGGTTTTTAATGATGACAATGATGAGGAAGTTGAGAGGAAGTTGGAAGAATGGAGAAGGGCTTTGGAAGACAAAGGGTTGAAGATAAATAGGAAAAAGAAGACAGAATATTTGAGGTTTAATAATGATCAGAATTCAGAAGTTAGTCTTTAAGGAGAGCTATTGAAAAGAGTGGATATATCTAAATAACTAGGATGTGTTGTAGCCCAAGATGGAAAATTTGATGCAGAGGTAACTCATAGAGTGCAGTGTGGATGGAACAATTGGAAGAAGGTATCAGGAAGATTGTCTTATTGAAGACTTAAGGCAAAGGTTAAAGGTGAAGCTTTTAAGGCAGTGGTAAACCAGCGGTAATGTATGGAGGTAAGACATGGGCTGTAAAGGGAGAGCAAGAGAAGAAGGACAGAATAAGAAATGAGACAATCAGAGGTACCACAAAAGTGGAAGAGACATCTAAGGAAGTATGTGACGATGTGGGTTCAGCTCCGTGCTCCCATCCACTGTCAGGGAACCCTTGAACCCAACACCGTCGGTAATGTCACTGATCAGCTAGACAGTGAGGCAATAACACAGCAAGGGGATGATGTAAAAATGTGCAAAAGTGCTTTTATTACAATAAATCAAAAACAAGTGTTCAAATCAAGTGCAGTGCATTCAAAGTCTCCATTAAATCCAATAAATAATCCATTAAAAACGAGTGTCATTGTAGAGGTTAAAATGAAAAAAACACAATCCTTTAAAACCGAGGTTAAAACGTTGTACAGGAAGCTGTCTTTTAAAACAGGTACATAAATGACAAGCCCGGCGCTTCTTTTAAACTAGCGTCTCACCTGCTTCTCCCGTTAAGGCCCTGCAACAGGCGAGACGCTCTCTCTGCAGTTGACCTTCTCTGTGCCTGACTCTACTACTGTCAGTCACCTTACCGAACCTGGGCTCCGGTCGGCTCCCCCGACAGTGACTTGGGATTCCACAACGACCAAGGCTTTCATGTTGGGGACACCACGGCCTAAGTCCCGACTCCCGCTGCCTTCCGCGGCCTTAAGCAGAGAGTCACTCGTCTCCTGGTCACTTCTGCCCTTCAAACCAAACTCTACGGAGTGACCACCTCTACTACTTCCCTGGGTGTCGACCAAACACCTAGGCTGTCTGCTCAGTTGCTGCAGGCCTGCTCTCTCTCGCTTTCCTTCACCGGCTTTCTCTCACTCGCTCCTTTCCTGCTTCCTTCTGCAACCTCCATTTCCTTCTCTTTTCTCTTCTCTAACCGTCTCGGGCTTCTCTTTATATAATGGACATGGCAGCTGTGGCAATCAACAGTTCCTGGGATCAATTACGCTGTGGACCATCCCTCACCTGTGCACTTAGGTGAGAAATGCCTGCAGCACAAATCCTCCCGGAAACCGCTTCAGCCTCACTACCACACCCCCTGAAATGCTGCGAGCGTGGTGATTATTTATTTAAATAAGACAACTGGCTTTATTGCTTATCTGCTAAGAGAGCTGTGGACCCGCTATACCACAAAGTACAGTGAAGGAGGATGAATTGGTACGGACGTGTGATAAGGAGAGACAATGACTATGTAGGCAAAGGAGTGATGGGAATGAAAGTCCAGGGGAAGAGAAATTTAAGGAAGCCAAAGCAGAGGTGGATGGATAAGTAAAAGAAGATCTGAAAGAGAAGGGCTTGACTGGCAAGGAGGTGTAGGACCGAGCTGTATGAGAAGCAGGGCCATCTTAACAACATTACAGGACCCCGGGCAAAGCAGTGCACTGGGCTGCCTACCAACACAACCACTCAGTAAGTCACAACATACTTAGATTAGCATGGGGCCCCTATGCTCGTGGGGTCCCCAGGCAACTGCCCAGCATGCCCATGTGTTAAGACGACCCTGATGAGAAGACTGATGGAACACATCGACCCCACATAGAAGGGGGAAGAGATGAAAAGGAAGAAGAAGACATTTCTAAGCTCTGGCTACAGGTTCCATTGAGTTTATAATTAACTTGTGACCAGTTAAACAACTTAATAATGATTTTTCAGCCTTTTCTACTACTACTCTAAAATGTAAATATGTGTGCAAGGCTGATAAGGATAGGAAATTCAATTTAATTCTGTTTAATGCAAGGTCACTGTAAGTGTAACACAACAGAAACTGGGGAACTCCCCTGGACGGGGCCATTTCGTTACAGGACTGTATTACACCCACTCATACCCATGCAGGGTCAGTTTTGCGAACCTTACTAGCAGGTCTTTGGGAAGAGAACCGGAGCACCAGAAAGAAAGCCCACTCAGGAATAAGGAGAATACCCAAAATCCAAAAAACTAATGATTGAACACCATATGTAAACACCAGATCTACTGCACTACCTCTAGAAAAGAAAATGTGAAGCCACAGAGAGTCGCTTGAAGTATTTTACTACTTTTGTTTAAAGCACTGCTATAATGACAGGAAATTCCTACACCATATCACTAATCTATGGAATCATGTGGTATTAAACATAAATTCTAAAAACCTTTAGACAAATAATTCTACAGGATAACACTTCATGTATTAGTCAGCAGGGTTTCCTTCAGCAGCATCACAGACAGTGTGGACTGTTTCCACCAAGCAATTCTATGAGTCAATGCCAATTAAATCAGACAAGCCACTTTTGTTTTTAGGAATAACTCAACTTTTTCCTCCAACACTGCCAAACAGAGGGATTCCTTCCCATTGCTTGTCTCCTTTGTTCATTATTCTTCATTTGCTCTGCAAAGTATCTCTACCTGCTGCTGCTGATCTCTCATAAAAAAAATTTAAAAAATAAAAATGCTCTTCAGATCGCTCAGTATGTGTCTCTCGTCAAGTTTAGCAAACTTATTTGAACCTTGTCAGCCCATTCCCACTTTCCATATTGAGATTCCACTAGACATCTGTCTTAAAATCTCTTCATTTGGCCTTTCTGTTAGAAATGGACAAGAACTGCAAGATGACACCACCTCCCTTCTTGAATGCTTCTTCAGGCAGCCTTCAGATTTGCAGAGCAGGATTTGTATTTTCTGCCATTCCCTGGATCCAGTGACTGTCACATGAGCTTCAGGCTCACAGCAGCCACCAGAGTTAAGCTACTGACAGAAGCCAAAGAAATAACTACAAAGATGACAGTGAGGCATAAACCTTCAGAAAATCAAAATATGCGAAATCAAAGTGTAGTGTACATGATTCAAATTGAAACAACTGACACACAAAGAACTGCTTAACTGTACAAAATGTTGTCACTTATGTCATTTATTGTCTGTGGTGTGAGTTTGCAGGTGGCAAAATGTTCACAGCCTAAGAAACAAGGGAACATGGACCACCAAATAGAATTTGCAAGTGGGGCATGCGAAAAATCAGGTAGGTGACATCAGCTAATGTCATTTCTGGAATAGATAGATAGATAGATAGATAGATAGATAGATAGATAGATAGATAGATAGATAGATAGATAGATAGATAGAAGACTGGCTCGGACACAGACAGGCAGACATGTTCATGTCACCCAACACACGTTTATTATACATTATATTTACAAGTAAGTAGTGCACAATCCAGTGCCCAAAGCACAATTCACCCTTTCACAAGTCCTGGCCACAACACAATGCCTTTCTCTTTGGTCCGCCTCCACTCCTCTCCAACCCGCTTCGTCTTCTTCCTCCCGACTCTCGCCTTGACTGGAGGGAGGCGGCCCCTTTTATGTGCCTGGGCTCCGGGTGCATCGTTAGGGCCTCCGTAGCCACACCCCTGTGTGGCGGAAGCTCCCAAGGTGAAGCCGGAAGTCCACCGGGTGCCCTCAGGTCTCTTCCCCCCAGTTCCTCCCGGTGTGGCGGAAGTACTGAGGGCCAACACTCCCAAGGCATTGGGGCGCCCCCTGGCGGTGACCACGGGCCCCTACAGGGCTGAGCTTCCAAGCTCCGTACCCGTGGTCCCCAAAGCCACCAGGGAGGACGCCCCCTCGTGTCCTGGAGGAGGCACAAGCCCTCCTCCACTCCTCCTAGGCATCCCGGCCAGGCATGGATGCCCGCCGGGCACCACAATAGATATGAAAGGCACTATATGATAGAAAGAAAGAAAGAAAGAAAGAAAGAAAGAAAGAAAGAAAGAAAGAAAGAAAGAAAGAAAAAAATGAAAGGCAGTATGTAATAGATACAACAACAACAACATTTATTTATATAGCACATTTTCATACAAATAATGTAGCTCAAAATGCTTTACATGATGAAGAAAAGAGAAAAAAAAGACAAAGGATTAAAAAATGAGAACACTAATTAACATAGAATAAAAGTAAGGTCCGATGGCCAGGGAGGACAGAAAAAACAAAAAAACTCAAGGCGGCTGGAGAAAAAATAAAATCTGCAGGGGTTCCAGACCATGAGACCACCCAGCCCCCTCTAGGCATTCTACCTAACATAAATGTACAGTCCTCTTTGTATTTAGGGTTCTTGATGATGATGGTCATGTAGACTTCTGGCTTTTAATCCATCAATGTTGGAACATCATGGTGCTTTGATTAGGTGGTGGTGGTGCAGGTCGCCACCACAGAAAACCGGGAAGAAAAAAAAAACAGAAGAGAGAGTAGGGGTTAGTATGGATTTTGGAGCCACCATGAATAGTAATGATAATTAATTGAATATACAAAGCATCAGGATTAAACTAAAATGAAGTTAAGAGAAAGCCATGTTAAAGTAATGTGTTTTCAGTAGTTTTTTAAAGTGCTCCACCGTATCAGCCTGGCGAATTCCTACTGGCAGGCTATTCCAGATTTTAGGTGCATAACAGCAGAAGGCCGCCTCACCACTTCTTTTAAGTTTCGCTCTTGGAATTCTAAGCAGATACTCATTTAAGGATCTAAGGTTATGATTTGGAATATAAGATGTCAGACATTCCGATATATAAAATGGAGTGAGATTATATAAGGCTTTGTAAACCATAAGCAGTATTTTAAAGTCAATTCTGAATGACACAGGTAACCAGTGTAGTGACATGAAAACTGGAGAAATGTGCTCAGATTTTCTTTTCCTAGTTTGGATTCTAGCAGCTGCATTCTGCACTCGTTGCAAATGATTTATGTCTTTTTTGGGTATTCCTGAGAGGAGTGCATTACAGTAATCTAGTCGACTGAAAACAAAAGCGTGAACTAATGTCTCAGCATCTTTTAATGATATAAGAGGTCTAACTTTTGCTATATTTCTTAAGTGAAAAAATGCTGTCCTAGTAATCTGATTATTATGTGATTTAAAATTCAGGTCACAGTCAACAGTTACCCCTAAATTCTTTACCTCCATCTTGACTTTTAATCCTAATGCATCAAGTTTATTTCTAATAACCTCATTATATCCATTATTGCCAATCACTAAAATTTCAGTTTTGTCTTTATTTAGCTTGAGAAAATTACTATTCATCCATTTAGAAACACAAGTAAGACATTGTGTTAGTGAGACAACAGAGTCAGGGTCATCAGGTGCTATTGATAAATACAGCTGCGTGTCATCAGCATAGCTGTGGTAACTCATCTTATGCCCCGAAATAATCTGACCTAACGGAAGCATGTAGATCGAAAAGAGCAGCGGACCCAATAGAGCCTTGTGGAACACCATATAGGATATCATGTGTCTTTGAGTTGTAATTACCACAACTAACAAAGAATTTTCTACCTGCCAGGTAGGATTCAAACCAATTTAAGACACTGACAGAGACGCCCACCCATTGACTAAGGCGATTTCTAAAAATATTGTGATCAATGGTGTCAAATGCGGCACTCAGATCTAAGAGGATGAGAACAGATAAATGGCCTCTGTCTGCATTTACCCGCAAGTCATTTACTACTTTAACGAGTGCAGTTTCTGTGCTGTGATTTGTTCTGAAACCCGACTGAAACTTATCAAGAATAGCATGTTTATTGAGGTGGTCATTTAACTGCATAATGACTGACTTCTCTAGAATTTTACTTAAGAAAGGCAGGTTAGAGATGGGTCTAAAATTTTCAAAAGCAGAGGGGTCAACATTATTTTTCTTGAGTAGGGGTTTAACTACAGCAGTCTTAAGACAGTCTGGGAAGACCCCCATATCTAATGACGAATTTACTATGTCAAGAATATTATCAATTAGCACGCCCGATAATTCTTTGAAAAAATTTGTTGGTATTGGGTCAAGGGCACAGGTGGAGGGTCTCAGTTGAGAAATTATTTTATGTAACTCATGTAAATCTATCCTGGTGAAAGAGTTTAATTTGTTTATAATGGAGTACTGGGGCTTCAGAGGATCCTCAGTGTTGGGGAGATATACTATGTTATTTCTAATATCATTAATTTTCTGATTGAAAAATACAGCAATAGCCTCACAAGTTTCACTGGAAGTATTTTGAAGGCCATTTTGGAGGAGATAGATATCAAAGGCAAGAAAGAAAGAAAGAAAGAAAGAAAGAAAGAAAGAAAGAAAGAAAGAAAGAAAGAAAGAAAGAAAGAAAGAAAGAAAGAAAGAAAGAAAGAAATGAAAGGCAGTATATAATAGATAGGTAGAAATGAAAGGCACTATATAACAGATAGATATGAATGTCGCTATATACTAGATAGATAGATAGATAGATAGATAGATAGATAGATAGATAGATAGATAGATAGATAGATAGATAGATAGATAGATAGATAGATAGATAGATAGATAGATAGTTGGATAGATAGATAGACGCTCAATAAATAAAAACACACCAGCATGACTAAAAAAAAAACTAAACAAAAAGAAAACATCGCTCAGCCTCCTGGTGAAAGTTTATACCAGATCCAGGAGATGCAATGTGAATTCTGTCCAGGCCATGGAACAGTGGACCAGCTCTTTACCCTCATGAGGATCCTGGAGGGACTGTGGGAGTACACCCAATTGGTCAAGATGTGTTTTGGGGACTTAGAGAAGGTGTATAATTGTGTTACTTGAGGGATTCTCTAGGGGGCGCTGGAAGAGAACGGGGTTGCAGGGCCCCTCATATAGGCTATTCAGTCCCTGTATAATTGCCGTGAGAGCTGCAGAGTTCACACACTCAGTAAAACATCAGAACCGATCCACCAGGGCAGTCCTTTGTCTCCTAACCTGATTGTGATTTTCATGGACAGCAAGTCAATACACAGTCAGGGAAGGAAGAGTGTCCAGTTCGGAGGTCTTAGAAGTTCTTTTTGAGGATGATATAGTCCTGCTGGCCTAAATGGGCAGTGAACTCCAGAACACAATGGGACAGTATTAATGTGAAGTGGCATTTATGGGGATCAGCACCTCCTAATCTGAGGCCATGGTCCTCAGTAGGAAATTGGTAGATTGTTTCCTCTGGGGGGAAGGTGAGTTACTGCCTCAAGTGGAGAAATTTAAGTGTCTCAGGGTCTTGTTCAGAAATGAGAGGTAAAGTGATGGTGAGACAGATGGATTGTGGTGACGAGCTGATCCAAAGTGATGAAGAAGGAGCCTAGCCAGAAGACAAAGCTCTCGATTTTCCAGCTGATCTACGCCCCTACTTCACCTATGGTTATGAGGTTTGGCCAATGAGATGAAAGAATGTTGTGGTCGTTTTAAACATTTAACATGCATGTCTCCTGGACACCTAACAGCGGAGATTTTATGGGCTCCAAGATGTGATTGGAAAGATCTGTGGTAATACCATTTGAACTAGACACATTTCACAGTTGGAACTCTATGAGTGTGCGTGTGTGTGCAACCCCAGGACATTTGATGGGGTGATTGGGGCTGATCGCATTTGCACATGTGAGTGTGACTGGTTTCAGTTGCCTCACTGACTTCCCATGAATTGTAACTGAGATGTTGTGCCCATGGAGGGATCCAAAGGGAGCCTGCATAGTTGAAGAGGGAAGAATGTGACACAACAAGAGAGACAAAGTTTAAAGGAAAGGAAGGATGAAGGAGATGGTGGGATGGTGAGAAGCCAGCAGGAGGCCGGCAACTGGGTAGAGAGCCCTGAGGAGGAGTGTATGACTGACAGCCAAAGGCACTGAAGAGGGTCACTACAGCTGAGGGTCTTCAGATAGCTGGTGTGACCGACTATTCAAGAGGGCTCCTTCATAATCCCATATAAGGAGTTGGAGGAGCGATGATAAGAGGGGCATCCTGCCAGGAGCCTGTGATTGCAGCAGGAACCCAAGCCAGAACCTTAAAGTTTGGCTGTGCCTGCTGGGATTGATGTCTCCTCTGGCTGCAGGATCTGATCAGAGATAAGCAGAAGAGATGTCAGTTTCTAGAAGGGAGTACCAGGGCTCATGAGTTTTTATAGAATAGTTTCCTGCCCTGACTTTTAACTTTTTTTTTAAAGGATTATTTATGGACTGTTTGACCTCCGTACGGACCACCTTGATTACATGGATTATTTGTTCATTTACTTATGGAAGAGCACTGTACGATTTTGCACCTTGTTGGTTTTAAATAAAGAGCACTTGCACCTACCCTTGCTGACTGTGTGTGCTCGGCTCATCCTCGATTTTGTTATTGATGGTTCTGGGTTCAAAGCAAACCTGGACCCGGAGCTCTCTGGGAAGACCATACTTATATTCACACTTTCTTGAAATTTGAAATTTTAGTTTTTGATTTGGAAAAAAACTGTAAAATTTTCTGAAAATATGTCCTCAAATTTGTCATTAAGGGTTATAGAGTGTATGGCAAATTTTCTCAGCAAATGTATTTATTTAAAATGAAATCTGCAACACAATATAGGGTGCATAAAAGTAATAAAGTCTGAATATTTTCAAAATCACCACAAAACTATCAGAAAACAGAATGTAAAACTTTATATTCATGTTTGATTTGAAGCCTTGGTGGCAGAAAAAGAAAATGAATCTACGGTAGTAGCAAAAAAACAAATGTAACCATCTTGTAGAGAAGTATTATTGGGTAATGTGTTTAAACAAGTTGCCTTATCACACGTTGTAATTTGATTGTGGGGATAGACATTGTTCCTGTCATTTTGGCAAGTTAATTGCCCATTAGCAATGACATCTGATACGCACCTTCCAAAAAGAAAGAGAAACCTGAGTTTCTGGTTCGGTGGATGCCTGCAGTCTGTGACGGGGAGCGTCGGCTTCGCCGCTCTCCACGCTTCCTTGAGCACGCACACACACACACACACACGCACACACACTCATTATCTGAGAGTTCTGCGGTATGTTTTCTACCAGGAACACATCGCCAGAGGGCATCCATAAAAAAGGGAGATGCTGCAGTCGACTTAATTTGTCCAAACTTGTCACGGAATACAAAATCTTGTTTTGTTTTGCAAAGTAAAATGAGCCCAGATGTCTACAAACTACCCTGGCGTAACAAGCACCCAGCCCCCTAAATTAAAATGCTACAAAAAAAAAAAAAAAAAAATCATTAAAAAAGTAAATGTTGGTGGTACCAGGAATGTCATCTGTTTATAACATAATGTTTTTTTTTCTGTCACTATTTAACAGCCTTGTAAATTGTGATTTCCTGTCTATCAGGACTTTGTCAAATGATCATTTCTGCCATTTTCAGAAGCCTTTTCTCTTCCTTAATAGTCTCTTGTGTTTTTATAACTCTAAGAACTAAGAAATGAAATCTTGAGATAATGAGAGGACTTATGCTGTTTCAAATCTCTCGTCACATCGACTATTGACTCAGCCTCTCATTTGCATCTCATTATTGCACAACACGCTAATTGAGCTCAGATTGTTATGTGCAAATTGGCACAGAGCAAACTTGCATTGGTAACACTTTAGAAGAGAGGCTTTGGGGGCTTGCTATAGGGCATTCTTACTATGTAACCCAAACAAAGCCATTAGTTCACTTTTTGTTTTGGTTCACATGTAGTATAAGTAGCCTCTATTGTGAAGTGTCAGTCTGATGTTGGCCATACAAAGCTAGTGACCAGGGGCCTCATGTATAAACAGTGCGTACGCTCAAAGATGTTGCATAAGCCCGTTTCCACGCTCAAATCACGATGTATAAAACCTAAACTTGGCGTAAAGCCACGCAAATTTTTTACGGTAGCTCAAACCCTGGCTTACGCAAGTTCTCCGCTCGGTTTTGCAAACTGGCGGCACCCAGCATCAAAGCAGTGCTACTGTTCCAGTGTGGTTTCCCTTTCTTTTTCAGATCCACATCCCTGACGCGGCTTTATAAATACCCTGAAATTAACCGCATATTGCTTATTAGTTTAAGGCATCTGATTGTAATTAACCTAAAACAATATAATGGTCCATGGAATGGCCAAACTATTCCAAATACCATAGCTGCTTTAGCGTTGTTACTCTCACTGCACCACTCGGAGCAGCTGATCGGAAAGAGAATTATCGGTATACAGAATCAAGCACACGCTGCCTCAGCGATTTGCTATCTGTACTGCTCTCATCCGACAAACGCTTCAGAGCCTTTCCTGTACGGACCTCGTGGTCCAAAAACAGTTTCATCCCAAGAATTATAAATGCACTCAATCAGTCCATCAAGTGCTCCTTGTAGAACTGTTTGTACTTATAAGTACAATCACCTTACTGTAAACTTGTGATACAGTTATAATATTGCACAACATGCACCACTTTATAAAGAATGTATTTAGATATGATGATGATATCATTTTTAAGATGAAATGCAGCAAAATATGTTTATTATATTATACAGATAAAACGTTAACTTCATTTAAATAATCTATATTGTTAATAATTAAACATGTGAGGACACAGTGTCGCAGCACTAGCGACAAGCTGGCGCCCTGATTGTTCCTGCCTCATGCTGTATTCTTGTTGGGGTCTGACGCGTCACTGGAAAGACAGATGGATAGAATAATTAAACACGTACTACGAAGATATTTCAATGTTCCTTAAAAGTTTTGAAGAATCGGCGTTCTAAGCTTACAGATGGCTTAACGTCTATTACAGAGCTGATTATGTGGCGATTGGTTATTTGGAGAAAGAAAAGGAAGGACAGGAATTGGGGGTTAGTACATTTGAAAGAGACATTACTGCTGCAATAAAGTATTTCATCGAAGGTCGCACATGGCACAGTTAGCATCTTGCGGGAGACAAGAACAATCTGTGGACAGGGCGCCGGCTCATCACTATCACTGTACCACCGTGTTCCCATGTTTAATAACGTGTTTTAACTCCTATCATCATGAAAATGATATCAAGTATACATCTCAGTATTTTAATTATTCAGAGAGCTGTAATATTACGAATGTAATGGATTCTGTTTCCTGTCGGATGAAGAGGAAGCCCGTTTAAGAAGCACATAGTAATTCACACACATAGAGCACACAGAAGATCAAATACAGAACAAAGCATTTAACGTGCTACTTTAGTTACGATGGGATTTGAGAAACTAGTAAATGAAATGATTTTAAGATTCAGGAGTTAGCCTGCAGGTAGAACTGTTGAAAACAGAGGATACATTTAAATATCTGGAATCAGCGGTAGACCAAGATGGAAACTAGATGCAGAGATAACCCATAGAGTACAGCATGGATGGGACAATTGGAAGAAGGTATCAGGAGTACTGCGTGATCAAAGAATTAAGGCAAAGGTTAAAGGTGAGGCTGTTATGACAGTCATAAGACCAGCAATGATGTGTGGAGCTGAGACATGGGCAGTAAAGGGAACGCATGAGAAGAGGTTGGATGTGTCAGAAATGAGAAAATTGAGATGGATGTCTGGCATTACAAAAAAGAATAGAATAAGAAATGAGGCAAACAGAGGTACAAAATAAGTGGGAGAGAAATCTCAGAATGTACAGGAAAAGAGGATGAACTGGTATGGACGTGGGCTTGACTGGTGTGGGGGTGCAGGACCGAGCTGTACGGAGAAGGTTGAAAGCACATCAACTCCACATAGAAGTTGGAAAAGACGAAAAGGAAGAAGAAGCAAAGCATGAAGCACTTATGAAAATGTTACTTGGGCCCTGTTTGTAGCACTCGACGGATGTTCTGCTGCTGCATGGACAGCTTGTCAGGGATGGAAAGCAGGGTTGAGGTGGAGCCCAGGAGAAAACACTTTTTGTGAGGGTACAGGGCACTTTCCTTTAGGGGGAGTTTAGTGACATGGCAGGTGGAACAAGTAGCAGCACTCTTACCCTAAATAGGCAGAGTGGTTTGAGATCAGGAGCAATACGAGTTAGCTAGTAAGACAGCAACAGGGTGAAAACAGTGAGAGAAATAAACAAGCAAGCAAGAGGCAGTTAGGACAAAGGTGGACTTGTTTTATTAGTTTTGAGTTGTTCAATGGGCAGCACTAGGGTACTGCTTGTACTGTGACATTCAGAACAAAAACCCAGTCAGCAGCTGTGGACTCACATACAAAATCATCTCCTATTTGGCTTGTCGTTGCATCAAGTCAGGGACCACACAACTTGTAAGCATTTTGAATAAAGGTCAGTCAGTCAGTCAGTAACCAACCCGCTCAATCCCAGGGCAAAAGGCAGGAAACAAACCCCAGGCAGGGCGCAAGCCCACCGCAGGGCACACACTAGGGACAATTTAGGATCGCCAATGCACCTAATCTGCATGTCTTTAGACTGTGGGAGGAGACCGGACCACCTGGAGGAAACCCACGCAGACAAAGGGAGAACATGCAAACTCCATGCAGGGAAGACCCAGGAAGCGAACCTGGGTCTCCTTACTGTGAGGCAGCAGCGCTACCCACTGAGCCACTGTGCCATCCTTTAATAAAGGTGGCCTGAATATTTTAATTACACCTCACTGTTTCAGGTGTTATGTCTCTAACCAGCAACCATGTATATCAGAAGTTAATTGTGGGACACGGTGCGTGATCTGACACTGATGAGGCTCTTTAATGTGGGATTTTTGTAATAAAAGGAAAATCTGAATTTTTGCGGTTATTATCCTTTTGCTTCAAAGAGAATGTCATAGCATTAAACAACAGCCAATGATCTTAAGAGTGAATCAGATTGAGAACAGGTGCAGAATAACACTTTTAGGGAACTAGAGAAACATTTTGAAAAACTGCTCTGAGTACACTTGTAGAAAAAAACTGCAGAAAAGTGGGACAAGAAACAAACAAACAAACAAACAAAACTGTCCCAAAATGCATTGCGAGAGGGTTTGGCTGTAAGTTTTACAAATAAAGATAGCAAACTAACCATTCAAAATTATGAACAGGCTGATCATAAAGTGCAAAAAATATCTCTAAAATACCGTACCTTTGATAACACAGCTGGAGAAACTCAGTGGCAAAATTATGGAGGTAAAACAAACATTGTTTTACAGTGAAATTTCAGCCTTTGCTTTCAAAGCAGACCCGCCCTCACCCGCCAACCCATGCCCCACCCCACCCCACCCCCGCGCTACGTTATGAAGAGGGTGGCTGAACGCGCCCCAAGGAGACCTCCTCCAAAACCCTTGTTAAACGGTGATACAATGGGAAACAAATACAGTTTTTGTTTTACCTCCTCTTTGCTCGATCAGCTGCTGGCTTGCTGCTGCCGTGCTGCGTGATCTGCATTTCGTCTCTCTTCTCCCCCAGACATCCTCAAACACTATTCTATCTCTTTTCACTATTCTGTAATTTCACCCAGTAATATTTTCTGTTTTTTTGTGCTAATGCGATCTTTACTCTCCTTTTTTTGAGACTTTCGAATTTTCCTACTTGCATTATCTCTAACCTTCTCTGCATGTGTATCACAGGATTTGCTTCCAAAGGTTGTAAGTATGATGTGACTTGACTGTCTCGCGGGACGTGAAAGTATCTCTCTGTCTTTCTTCCAAAGATCACGTCTTGTCGTAAGTTTTTTTTTTATAATAGAGAGATTTGAGTTTGATTAAAATAGCGATATTTGATCTGACAGCCTAGTAAGAATACATTTCCTGTTTGTTTGTCTACTTCCAGCATCTGCCATAGGTGGAGTTTTGACATTTCCTTCGGAGTACCCCTAATGCTGGCACACAGACTGAAAGATATGGATTATTTCCTGTTATTAAAAAAAAACAAAAACATATATATATATATATATATACTAGCTGTGTAAATCCATGCTGTAAAAAGCCTGGGGTCCTAGAAACTATTGAAATCATCAGAAAAAAAATTGAAATGTAGAGATGTCAGGTAATTGAAAGGAACTACTCTGGGCATCTCTCTCCTAGGAGGATTCATTTTGCAGGCATGCTCACCTCACTTGTGTATTAGCGGCAGGAGGAAAAATAAAAGAGACAATGTTTTGCCGAAGTGCTCACCTCGCTTCTGTATTAGCCACTAAGCGAGTGACTCTGTCTTCGGAGGTTTTGTTTTGCTGACCTGCTGGCCTCGCTTGTGTATCCTCAGAGGTGGAGCACTTAGCCTGACTCCAGCTCTCACTTCTGGGTCAGACAGACACACACACTTCCACACGTAGATGCTTATATATAAGATATGCATACATATATATAGCATTATTTTGCAAAGATCTTGCCTGCTGCCACTGGTTTCATTGTGTATGTGAGTTCTCTGGTAGACTAGTGACGCTACAGAGGTTGAACACATGCATAACATGTAATGAAATGACAAGAACTGAATGTGTGATAGGTGTACATTTAGTTTTAAACGGGGAGAATTTTAATAAGTTCAGGAGAGATGTCTTATTATAGGCAGAGGGGTAGTGCAGAGCTATCATTCCTGCCTCACAAATACGGCATAATTAATGATTGAAAGAAATAGTTTTGTAAAAAATTAAGTAGTAAATATAGAAATAATATTGCCAGCATTTAGTAATGACCGATGATTATTAATGAAACAAACTGTGTCCATTTAGTGTGCTGACTGTCAGGGTAGTGACTAGCCTTTGGCTTCTGTTAGACGGTGTAGCCCTTTCAAAGGTAGCCATCAGGGCACAAAAGCCCGACAGGAGGAGTGGTCTCTGTCTTTTTCTGGGGCATTCTGAAGTGTAACCCTTTGAAGGGAGGCAATCTGAAGATGGATTTACATGTAAGCGAATCTCGGCAGGGGTACCTTTTGTGTGGAGCGGCTTCAAGCCCATGGTAAGGTATCAGAGTTGAGGTATCCGGCTTTGGCCAGTGCTGAGATATTCCTGCTTTGTATTTGAGTGTATCTGTTGAGTGAATGTGTAATAGGTAAGTTTTGTGGGATGTATGTGCTAAATGAGCCTAACGGTTTAGGCATTTCTAGTATGAACTTGTCCACCAATATAGAAAGAACCTTAGAGGTTAAAGTGCCTTTCCTGGACACTTAGATTAGATAGAACTGTCCCCAGGGGGGGATTTGCCTTTATACAGAAGTACTTTAAATGAACAAATAAATTACACACACTTTGGTCTGAACACACACCAGAATGACTACAAAGCAAGAAAATTAAAAAGAAAGAAATGTTCTAATTTTGCAATCCCAGACATAGTGAGGCCTTATACAGGGGCATTGCTGTTGGTATAAAGGAGCCCCCATAGTGTATCTTGACGCACTTCTGCTGAATGATACATTGGCTGAAAGTCCCTAGTGTTGGTGTGTCAGAGAGAGGATGTGCAGCATTGTTCATGATGGTACTCAGTTTTATTTTAATTCTCCAGGGGGTCCAGAGAGCATCCTATAATTGAGCCTGTCCTTTTAATTAGCTTTGATTCAGTGGGCCGCTCTTGAAGTGATGTTTCCAGCCCAGCATACCACAGTGTAGAAAATCACCCTGGCAATCACAGAGTTATAAAAGATGTGAAGGAGTTCACCTCCTACATTAAAGGAATACAATCTTCTAAAGAACAAGAGCCTGCTCTGCCCTTTCTATATACAGTTTCTTTGTATTATGAGACCAGTTCAAACTCTCATTAATGTGGACCACCTGTTACTTATAGTAGTGGACCACCTCTGCATCCACTCCTTGAATGGTGACCAGAAATTGAAGCTCTTTGGTGCGGTGAAAGTCAATAAGCAGTTCCTTGGTTTTTGCTGATGATAAAGTGCAGACAAATTTCTTTGCGTCAAGAAACAAAGTTCTCCACCTGACTCCTCTCCTCTGTGTTATACACCATAAGACAATGTGGTACGGTGTAAATGTGTTACGCAGCTGCTGAGAAGAACACAGAAATGTGAACAAACTTTAGGCAACAGTATTCCTTGTTTATTGTCAAAAAAAAATCTCATAAACTCCACAAACTTCAAGTGAGATTTGCATTTTGCAACTTTAAAAATCACCCTCAAACAAGCCCTGCAATGGACTGGCGCCCTGTCCAGGGTTTGTTCCTGCATCCCTCACGACCCTGTTCAAGGCCTAAGCAGGTTAGAAAATGGCTGACTAACCTTCATACAAATTTTTAGTACCAGTTTTTCAGAAAATCACTGGCCATCACTTGCATATTTTTCAGATGCGTCTACCAAGAGTAACAAACATGGAGACGCGGCAAGCAAATGCTAACTCAGATAGTGAGCAGGCCAGTAGCTAGGAGCTGTCGTAAATGAAAAGTGGTGTTCTGTAATGATAGTGGCAAAGCCATTGGATTTTAAACCAAAAAAGGTTTTGCCAGATCTCTTTCCAAATCTGCCTCACTGTGTGACCCTGAGCAGACCACTTAGCATGCCTGTGCCCCAAGCTACCAAACAACCCTGTAAACTGCTGTAATGTATTGTCACACACGTGCGATAAGGAGGCAGCTAAAGGGCTTGAGTAAGTGTAATACTACATCAGACCATGGGGTGGCGGAGTCAGAATCAGAATATCTCTATTGTCATTGTAACAAATACCACTAAATTAGGTGCAGTCCCTGTGGTGTCAATATATAAATAAACATAATTACAAACGAATAAGAAAGGATAAGAATAAATGAGGTAGAACACAAACATTCAACATAAGACGTTAATTGTACATGAACACTATTACACAAGATGTCATCTATTGTACTGCTGCATTGGAGGTGATTAGGTGGCATTCAGTGCCCTAATATCAACAGGGTAGAAACTGCTCTTCAGTCTATTAGTCTTTGTTTTGATGCTCCTATATCTTTTACCTGATGGTAACAGTTGGAACATGTCATGAGCAGGGTGTAAGGAATCTTTTAAGATATTTTCGGCTTTCCTTATGCAGCGAGAGCTGTGCAGTTCACCAGAGAGTGTAAAGAACAGCCGATGATCTGCTGGGCAGTCTTTACGATCCGCTGCATTATTTTCCTCTGCGCTGTTTTGCAGCTGGAAAACCCCACGCAGAGGCAGATAGCACAGGATACTCTCAATAGAGCAGCGATAGAAGGACACCAGCAGTTTTTGGGGGATGTTATTTTTCATGAGGACTCTCAGGAAATAAAGTCTCTGCTGAGCCTTCCTCACCAGCTCAGCTGTGTTCACACCCCAGAACAGGTCTTCCATGATGTGGACTCCCAGGAAGTGGAAATCTAACACCATCTCCACACAGTCCCCTCTGATGTAGAGTGGTTTGATGTCCGTTTTCTTTTTCCTGTCCACAACGAGCTCCTTGGTCTTACTTGTGTTCAGGAGCAAGTTTTTGTCAGTGCACCATGCTGTCAGCCGCTCCACTTCGTCCCTGCAGGTGGACTCATCCTCCCCAGAGATGAGCCCCACCACATTGGTGTCGTCTGCAAATTTGATGATGGAGTTGCTGTGGTGGGCGGGGGCGCAGTCATGTGTGTACAATGTGAAGAGCAGAGGGCTCAGCACACAGCCCTGAGGAGAGCCGGTACTGATGCTGATGGCCGAGGAGATGTGAGGGCCCACCCTAACCCTTTGTGTGCGGTCTGTCAGTAAGTCTTTAATCCATAGACAGGTGGAGTACGGGAGTCTCAGGGCTAGCAGCTTGCACACCAATCTGTGAGGGAGGATGGTGTTAAAAGCAGAGCTAAAATCAATAAAGAGGAGACGTGCATAGCTCCCCTGGTGCTCCAGATGTGACAGGGTAGCATGGAGAGCAGCAGCAACAGCGTCCTCAGTAGACCTGTAAGCAAATTGGTGTGCATCAAAGATGGGAGAGATGAAGGACGTGATGTGACTCCGGACCATTCTCTCAAAACACTTATGCGCTGACTGTCTCTCTCAGTTCCTTGGAGCCCATCAACAATGATGCAAGGGATGGTGCAAAAAGTGCAGAGTGCTTTTATTTAAAATCAGCAAACAAAAACAGCTATGTACCAACAAAAAGTGCAGTGCTCCACAGTTCCAATAAATAATCCATAAAATCAGTGAAAGTGGGGATAAAAAGCAATAAATAAATCCGTTAAAAATTAGAAGTTAAAATGCAGTCTCTCTCCTTACGATCTCAGCACACCTCCATCTCTCGTTCTCCCTGGCTAATCCAATGCTCACGTAGCCGGCAGAGACCCAGCAGCCGCGAGCTCCTTTCAGCCGACCTCCGTCTTGGCTGCCTCCAGACGTCATGGCCAGACCGTCCAAGGTCGGCTCTCCTCCCTTCTTCCTTCGCGCTCACGTGGTCGCATCTCGGAAGCCTAGGGAGTGCTCCTGCCTTGCTCACCACACTCCACCTGATTGTTCAGTGCGGCAAACTAGCCCCTGGAACGCCACAGCTAACGGTCCTTCACGGGGCCCCAGCTCGTGCTATCTCCTCTTTCCAGGTGGCCAGATCCCCTTGCTAAGACTGCCTTTTACATCTTTTAACCTCTTTCCATCTTTTACTTTTCTTTCATTTCTTCCATCTTTGATCTCTCTCCTTTGATTTCTCCTTTCCTTTTTCCTCACTTTTCCCTTGTGCTGGCCCATATATATACCCGTCTCCGTGGGCGCAGCGCCTTAATCATATGCCGCAAGAAGCCAATGAAGCAATTGAGAACGACCGCACCTGCATGACTCGCCCCAACTACCTCATTAACTCTTTGAGGGCTGAATATTTTTTCCAAAAAACTCAAGTTTTCTGAAAAGCACACAAAGCAATGCTTTCACACATAAGTCAACATAAAACGTCTGATGCTATGTGCTGCGGCTGCTGTTGGTGCACGTTCATCATCTCTGGCGACAGTAGCTGCGTTGGGGGCACCTTGCTGGTCAGCAGGAATACACAGTGGGCCAGCTGCCTGGCTGTATTCGCACAGCAGGTAAGTGGCATTGGTGGTCGCAGTGTGATGCAATCTGGTTTGTAACTCTTGTCATCATAAGTGGTGGTCCTCCCAGGCAAACGCTGCTGTAGGTGCTTCAGCTACCTGGAAGTGTTAAGCACCACGATCAGCTGGGGACCAATCAGATGATGCTGGTACCTCACTTTCGTTTTTGATATCCAGATCACTTGCATTATATTCAGAGTCCGACAAGTCAGAGTCCTATTCAACGAAATTACGTAAAACGTCCATGCAGTATTTTGCTTTGCACATCGCTTTGGTCTCTCGCCAGATGTTGGTGCCATTTTAGAGGTTGTTTGCTCTTCGCTACTCATACGTGCGTAGGGAATCGAGGTTAAATCAACAAAGCTATGTAACTTTCCTTCTAGTAAAGAGAGTCAAACTAAAATGTAAAGGTGAGTTTTGATGCAGTTTACAGCTGATTACTGTCCTCCACCCCTGAATTTTGACAAAAGTCGACATCAGCTCTGAAAGAGTTAACTCCCCGCGGTCGTGCAGTCTCGCCCACGGTGACTGACACTGCTTTATAGATTTAAAAACCTGGCCATATTTTATGAAGCCGCGGATCCGCTATACCACAGATGTCACTTCCGGTTCCTGCAGCCTCTGATGACATCACTTCCGGTTCAGGAGCCTCTGATGATGTCACTTCCAGTTCCAGCATAGATGACATAATTTCCTTCACCAACCCTTAAAACCATCTTCTTTCACCCACGTATTCAGTTCTGTTTTGGACTCAGTCTTGTAAACTACTCAATCATTTTTCAACCTTTTGCAGCCAGGATCATAATATACGGGTGGCTGCCCCAAACCTTTTTGACTGTCTGGAGTCCCTGTGACAGTATCCTCATCGTGCAAGTCACCTTGGGTAAAGGCATGAGCCAAAAGTGCAATAATAGTCTGAACTGAAATTATGCATGGTCAAAATCTGCTGTGTGTACCCTCATATAGAGAGAAGTCAAGCAAAATGACTCCTTTTATTGGCGAACTAAAAAGATTACAATATGCAAGCTTTCAAGGCAACTAATTATTACATCTCGCGTGAAGAAGGGGCCTGTGTTGCCTCAAAAGCTTGCATATTATAATCTTTTTAGGAAAGCTTGCATATTGTAATCTTTTTTAGTTTGTAGCACTGCTACATAAATAAAAATAATGTTTTTCTGCTGTCGATGGTGTGTTATGGGGATTGTACTTACAGACTGAGATTGACAGCGGTATCCCAAAGGTGGGACTTCCGGGTTTCCTTTTTTTTCATTTTCGGGGAGCAATTTGCATGAAGCGTCCCAGTTAAAGGGAGAGAGGAGAGCCAAGAAGAAGATGGGGGAAACTTGAACGAAGCTGTTCTGCAATTGCCTGGGCCAGGAGACGAAGTACAGGAGCTTCTAAAATTATGACAGTTAGGTGGGAGTTGGTAATTCTTTTTTGACTGGTGAACTGGGTGTTCTGCTATTTCCCATGGACTTGGGTGAGCTTGTCAAAGAACTTACTGTTCTGTATCATGGCACAGACTGACTGTATCGCTTTTATTGTGAAGATTTTGTTTCTGCTAGGAGTCAGCATCTGGTAGTACTCTTCGTTTCACCTGCTGCTCATAGAGGTTGGAACTGTGGACTTACTTATAAGCTCTAGAAGGGGAACTGGGGGTGGAATATTCTTATTTTATATAGATATATTTTTTTGTATCACCCCATATAAAGGTTATTTATATGGAAGGAATTGGGTTTTTTTTTGTCTTTTATGTCGTATAATATATTCCTCATGTGAGATGGAGATTGACCACTAGTCTTTTTTTCTCTCAGAACTATAAATGCTCCAGCATCAGGGGTGACTGAACATTTTGAAATAAGGTGTGTATGGTGGTGTTTGTGGAGTTGGTGGCGGGATATGGTGCTCTACAGGGTGTGATATTGGCCTATCCTTTTAATCATCTGCCGTCAATTAGGACATGTTAGCAGTAACGATCGTCTTGTGTCAGCATGGTGGGACAAATAGTTACAAGTTAGCCAATAAAAAGTGTCATTTTGCTTAACTTCTCATTACATTCATAATGGCTAACATGGTACAACACCCTAGTACTACAGACATACATATATCCTGATATATAAACAGCTTTCTTAGAAGAAAAAGTCTGACATCTTAAGTTTCCAGCTTTCGATACAAGTGGATGATGGCAGACCATTTGGAGCACCAGCTTTCCAGAGAGCTGTCTTGGGCCTGTCAGTTACTCACATATTTGTTTATTTGTTTGTAAAGCAGACTCCAATTAAAAGCCCCCTCCAGGCTAAAGTTTGCAACAGATTCTCTCCAGATGTGCTGTGCTTACATGCAGCTGCGCTCAACCCTGTCCGTCTCCCTCTCTAAAAGCCGGCATGTGCCAGAACGTCCACCCTTAATCATTTCGATCTCCATTTGTCTTTTCAGACTTGTTGATCTGCTTTCTAAAGGTAATGATACGCTTGGACTAAGTGGCCCTCCAGCTGTAAAGAGGAGTGAGGTAGTCACATTACGAAACAACAACCAACCAACGGGAGAAGAACTGCAATCGAAAAACAGAATTGCAGGTAGAGTAGTAGGCAAGGAATGATACCAGTGGCAGACTTAGGAGTCATTTTTAAAAACCTAGCAGCGCTGGAAAAAGCCCTGAGAAGAGTGACTAGGCTGATTCAAGGGCTACAGGGGATGAGTTATGAGGAAAGATTAAAAGAGCTGAGCCTTTACAGTTTAAGTAAAAGAAGACAAAGAGGAGACATGACTGGAGTGTTTAAAATGGGAATTAGTCTAGAGGATCGAGACGGTGACTTTAAAATGAGTTCATCAAGAACACGGGGACACAGTTGGAAACTTGTGAAGGGTAAATTTCACACAAACATTAGGAAGTTTTTCTTCACACAGACAATCATAGACATGTGGAAGTTGTGTGGTAGACAGTAAGACTTTGGGGACCTTTGAAGGTTGACTTGATGTTATTCTAGACACTCTAGGTGATGTCACACACTCGCGATTAGGGGACAACTAAAGGGCTTGAATAAACGTAATTCCACACCTGACCAGTGGGCGGTGAAGTTCACTGATTCTCTCTCTCAATTCCTTGCAGACCATTCGCGGGAAGTCCCACCTGGTTCTGGGGCAACCAACGACGTCACTTCTGGTTCTAGTGGTGCCGATGACGTTACTTCCAGTTCTGGCCCTGATGACATCACTTCTTCTACTTGCATTTAAAGGCCGCCAGTTTAAGGCAGCAGTCAGTTCTGTTTTGGACTCAGTCGTGTGAACATGTCTGTTCTTTTTGATCGATTTTGCAGCCAGGAAATAATAAATGGGTGGCTGCCCCAAACCATTCCAATGACTCTTTGTCATTCTTCTGACAGTGAATAGGAGGGATGAGCTTCTTGGGCTAAATGGCCTGTCCTTGTCATAGTTTTTCTAATGTTCTGATGTTCTAATTAATGAATTTCACTGGAAAAATTGTAAGAGAGGAACAAAACATAGCATATTTTACATCGCAAACCAGTGGTCATCAGAACTCTTGGATTGGAAATCTTTGGATCACTGTGTGTAAATCTAATATTTTGGCCATGCTTACACTACCAGGTCTGGAATTCTGAATAGAAACTGGTGAAGAAATCAATCTTATGTGTTTGATGTTTACATTACACGGTCTAGCTGTAGCCTGTTTGCTTACAGTACATACACATTCAGTTTATGTAAAATTCATGTGTTGCACACATGTTGTGAGTCAGTGAAGCAGGTAAGGCATAAACATAAATTCCTGCATGTCTTTTTCAGCTGATGCTCTGCCATTTTCTACATTTCAGAAGCAGAGCTTCTAAAGCTTCTAAATACAGCAATAAAAATTTTGTTTCTTCACTGTGCTACTGACCATTCACTTCAACGGCCAAGATTGTTTTAAGGTGTTGTGGAACACGGCCCGGACACAGACAGGCAGACATCGTTAATAGACCCAACACTCGTTTATTTACAACTATTATTATTTACAAAGGTGCACACAACCCCAAAACTCCCCCAAAGTCCAGGCCTTTCCAAATGCCTTCTTCACCGCCTCCACTCCTCTCCACCAAGCTCTGTCCGTCTCCTCTCCCGACTCCAGCCATCGAACAGAGGGAGGCGGCCCCTTTTATAATCACCCAGATGTGCTCCAGATGCCTCCCAATAATCTTCTGCCGGCACTCCCCAGTGTGGCGGAAGTACCGGCTGCGCACCCGGAAGCACTCCAGGTGTGGCGGAAGTGCTGAGGACCAGGGACCTCATGCATAATGCAGTGCGTAGAATTCGCACTATAACATGACGTAAGCACAAAAGCCGAAATGTGCTTACGCACAGAAAAATCCAGATGCAGGAATCTGTGTGCACGCAAACTTCCACATTCTTCCGTTATATAAATCTCGATTGGCGTGAAAAGTAACGTTCATGCATGTGCCTGCTGTCCCGCCCCAACTCCTCCCAGAATTACGCCTCTTTGAATATGCAAAGCAATATAAATAGCCCTTAAGCTCAGTGTTCTGTGAAAAGACAATGGGAAAAGTACGAGGGAAAATAGAAGAATTTCAGCGAATACCAAGTGAAGGCAAAGAAAAACGTACTATTTGTTGGTTTAAACAGTGATATAAACAACAAAAGGAAGCTAATCGACTGACATAGCATGTCGGAGAAACTTGAAAGCTCAAGTTCACAAAGTCGCACAGTGCCTGAAATAAAATAGAAGTTGTCAGATATCAAAGTCGCCGTGAAAAGGTGAGTTGTAGCCCACCGTCTGAGTGTCACATGAAAGCTTATTAGGGTAAAGAGAAAAAAAGGCACACAGTGGGGACAAAGCACGAAATGTCAACTTCAATCTCGAAATTTCCACTTTAATTACGTAGTTTATTTTGTCATTAAAGTAGAACATCATAAGCTTCATCTTAAAATCGTATAATTAACCAGTTTTTCAAATCACATCGTAATTACAGTAGCATGTTAAATGCTTTGTTTTGTATGTGTTCTTCTATGTGCTCTATGTGTGTGAATTACTATGTGCTTCTTAAACGGGCTTTCTCTTCCTCTGACAGGGCACAGAATCCATTACATTTGTGATATTACAGCTCTCTGAATAACTAAAATACTGAGATGTATACGTGATATCATTTTCATGATGATAGGAGTTAAAGCACGTTATTAAATATGGGAACACGGTGGCGCAGTGATTGTGCGCGACCTTCGATGAAATAATTTATTGCAGCAGTACTCAGGGGCAGCTCTAGGCTTGTGGCCCTGGGCAGAGAAAGAATCGGTGGCCCCTTCGCCCGCCAATGTCAATATGGTATCTTATGCACAGTGGATGGCCACGTCCGTTGCGGACACTGCATAGCCGCCTCGTGCTCATGACGCAAGCGTTTAACTTTTGCCGAAATTTGCCGCTGCGTTTTTAGCTGTGTCGTTATTTTCTCTTTCTGTTTTATATTCAATATATATTGGCGTGGCGGCACCTGGGATTTGGCGGCCCTGTGCAGGTGCACAGTTTGCACATGCCTATGGCCGCCCCTGCAGTACTGTCTCTTTCAAACGTACTAATCTCCAGTTCCTGTCCTTCCTTTTCTTTCTCCAAGTAACCGATCGCCACACAATCAGCTCTGTAATAGACGTTAAGCCATCTGTAAGCTTATAACTCCGATTCTTCAAAACTTTTAAGGAACATTGAAATATCTCCGTAGTACATGTTTAATTATTCTATTGTTCACGCCTGTCCCAGTGAAGCATACAGTGCTTTTATCTGTATAGATATAATAAACATATTTTGCTGCATTTCATCTTAAAAATGATATTGTCATCATATGTAAATACGCGCTTTATAAAGTGGCTCAGGTTGTGCAATATTATAACTGTAGAGCAAGTTTACAGTGAGGTGATTGTAGTTATAAGTACAAACAGTTCTACAAGGAGGAGTTGATGGACTGATTGAGTGCGTTTAGAGCTCTTGGGATGAAACTCTTTCTGAACCGCGAGGTCCGTACAGGAAAGGTTTGAAGCGTTTGCCGTGTGAGAAGCAGTTCAAATAGGAAGCATGGCTGAGGCAGCGTGTGTATATCGATAATTCTCTTTCTGATCAGCTGCCCCGAGTGGTGCAGTGAGAGTAATATGGAAAAGATGATCTGCTGTGGCAACCCCAAACGGGAGCAGCTGAAAGAAGAAGAAGGTGCAGTGAGAGTAACAATGTTAAAGCAGTTATGGTATTTGGAATAGTTTGGCCATTCAGTGGACCATTATATTGTTACAGGTTAATTACAATCAGATGCATTAAACTAATAAACAATATGCGGTTAATTTCAGTGTATTTATAAAGCCGCATCAGGGATGTGGATCTGAAAAAGAATGATAAACCACACAGGAATAGTAGCACTGCTTTGACGCTGGGTGCCACCAGTCTGCAAAACCGAGTGGAGAACTTGTGTAAGACAGGGTATGAGGTAATGTGGAAATGTGCGTGGCTTTACGCCAAGTTTAGGTTTTATACATCGCGATTTGAACGTGGAAACGTTCTTACGCAACATTTCTGTGCGTACGCACCATTTATACATGAGGCCCCAGCATTAGAGCGGCCCCTGGCGGTGACCACGGGCACCTATAGAGTTGAGCTTCCAAGCTGAGCTCCCATGGTCCCCAAAGCCACCAGGGTGGTTGCCCCCTTGCAGTCTGGAGGAGGCGTAATCCCTCCTCCAGTTCTTCTGGGCATCCCAGCTGGGTGTTGTGTTTCCATACCCAGTTTGTTTGGAGCAGGTGTTTCAAACTCTGGAACAGTTAGGTGGATTTGAACTGTTATGTTTTAGCCTAAGGTTTCTCCCCTAGCTTATTTTTAAATTTCTTTTTTTTGTTTTTGTTCATGTTCTGTCCTTTAAATATTGTGATTTATATTTATACTAGCTGTGTAAGCCCATTCTGTAAAAAACCCCAGGCTCCTAGAAACTACTGAAATGCAGAGTCGGAGGTTTTGTTTTGTACACATGCTAACCCCCCTTTGTCTATCAGCAGCTAAGCGAGATTCTCTGTCGTTTGTTTTTCATTGGCAGTTTCACTTTGGCGACGGAGTCGTTTTCTTTCAGCTTCGTGCTGTAGCCTCGTACGTCTTTCTTCTTCCGACTTGTTAACTTGGGGCTGCCTTGCCGGCTCTTTGATCTTCATGCTGTAGCCTCGCATTTCCAGGCCAGACAGACAAACACACACACACACACACTTCCACGCATAGACGTTTATATATAAAACTAGCTGTGTAAGCCTGTTCTGTAAAAAGCCCGGGGTCCTAGAAACTATTGAAATTGTCAGAAAAAATATTTAAATGTAGAGATGGCAGGATAATTGAAAGGAACTACTCTGGGTATCTCTCTCCTAGGAGGTTTTGTTTTGCCGACGTGCTCGCCTCGCTTATGTATCCTCAGAGGTGGAGCCCTTAACCCAACTACACCACCAGACAGACAGACACACATACTTCCTTACGTAGACGTTTATATATAAGACAGGTTTTTTTATATACAGTATTTATACATTTTATTTTAAGTGTATCACTATTTACTCTTTATGTATTGGAGTTTGTTATGTTTTGTTTTGTCTTGTTCCTTGTGTTTTGTGGGTGGTCCTAAAGAGGCGGGGCCACTTGTCTCTCACCATTGATTGATTGATTGCTGATGGGAAATGCAGTCCCTAGCGGTACACTGTATACCCTTTGGCTGTTGGTAAGATTTTCCTGCTTTGCTGTTTGTTATATTTAGTGTCTTTTTTGACTTTTTGTACCTGTTTTGATGATTTTGATTTGTGGATAATGTTTTATTTTGCTGCTTCTTCACTCTTTTAAGCATTTAGTATATATTGTGAATAAAGGCGCTATATACAGTGGTGTGAAAAACTATTTGCCCCCTTCCTGATTTCTTATTCTTTTGCATGTTTGTCACAAAAAATGTTTCTGATCATCAAACACATTTAACCATTAGTCAAATATAACACAAGTAAACACAAAATGCAGTTTTTAAATGATGGTTTTTATTATTTAGGGAGAAAAAAAATCCAAACCTACATGGCCCTTTGTGAAAAAGTAATTGCCCCCTTGTTAAAAAATAACCTAACTGTGGTGTATCACACCTGAGTTCAATTTCCGTAGCCACCCCCAGGCCTGATTACTGCCACATCTGTTTCAATCAAGAAATCACTTAGATAGGAGCTGCCTGACACAGAGAAGTAGACCAAAAGCACCTCAAAAGCTAGACATCATGCCAAGATCCAAAGAAATTCAGGAACAAATGAGAACAGAAGTAATTGAGATCTATCAGTCTGGTAAAGGTTATAAAGCCATTTCTAAAGCTTTGGGACTCCAGCGAACCAGAGTGAGAGCCAATATCCACAAATGGCAAAAACATGGAACAGTGGTGAACCTTCCCAGGAGTGGCCGGCCGACCAAAATTACCCCAAGAGCGGAGACGACTCATCCGAGAGGTCACAAAACACCCCAGGACAACGTCTAAAGAACTGCAGGCCTCACTTGCCTCAATTAAGGTCAGTGTTCACGACTCCACCATAAGAAAGAGACTGGGCAAAAACGGCCTGCATGGCAGATTTCCAAGACGCAAACCACTGTTAAGCAAAAAGAACATTAGGGCTCGTCTCAATTTTGCTAAGAAACATCTCAATGATTGCCAAGACTTTTGGGAAAATACCTTGTGGACTGATGAGTCAAAAGTTGAACTGTTTGGAAGGCAAATGTCCCGTTACATCTGGCGTAAAAGGAACACAGCATTTCAGAAAAAGTACATCATACACACAGTAAAATATGGTGGTGGTAGTGTGATGGTCTGGGGTTGTTTTGCTGCTTCAGGACCTGGAAGGCTTGCTGTGATAGGTGGAACCATGAATTCTACTGTCTACCAAAAAATCCTGAAGGAGAATGTCGGGCCATCTGTTCATCAACTCAAGCTGAAGCGATCTTGGGTGCTGCAACAGGACAATGACCCAAAACACACCAGCAAATCCACCTCTGAATGCCTGAAGAAAAACAAAATGAAGACTTTGGAGTGGCCTAGTCAAAGTCCTGACCTGAATCCAATTGAGATGCTATGGCATGACCTTAAAAAGGTGGTTCATGCTAGAAAACCCTCAAATAAAGCTGAATTACAACAATTTTGCAAAGATGAGTGGGCCAAAATTCCTCCAGAGCGCTGTAAAAGACTCATTGCAAGTTATCGCAAACGCTTGATTGCAGTTATTGCTGCTAAGGGTGGCCCAACCAGTTATTAGGTTCAGGGGGCAATTACTTTTTCACACAGGGCCATGTAGGTTTGGATTTTTTTTTCTCCCTAAATAATAAAAACCACCATTTACAAACTGCATTTTGTGTTTACTTGTGTTATATTTGACTAATGGTTAAATGTGTTTGATGATCAGAAACATTTTGTGTGACAAACATGCAAAAGAATAAGAAATCAGGAAGGGGGCAAATAGTTTTTCACACCACTGTAAGCATCTGACCCAGCACAGATTCACACTGAGGCACGTGTAAATGGAACAAATCTTTTATTTTTTTCTTCACCTGTGGGGCACATCTTCCCCGTGAACCCCACAGGCAATACACAGTCCCAAGCACTTAAATACAGAGCTAACACTCTTCCCCTGTGGGGCACATCTTCCCCGTGAACCCCACAGGTGTAACACAGTCCCAAAGTACCTTGTTTTCCAAGACAGCAATCCTTCCGCTGGCACCACCACTCCTCTCAGGCAACCTCGTCCTCTTCCTCCCGATTCTGGCCCTGAGTGGTGGTTGCTGGCTTCTTTAATGGCCCTCCCGGGAGTGCTCCTGGTGCTTGCTCACCTGTTCCCAATTGCACTCCCATGTGGGGCTGATGATTAGACCAGCTGGGCTTAACTATGTCTGCCTCGCCCCCTGGCGGCCATCCCAGGTCCCCATAGGGTTGAGAAGAACTCCCAAGAAACCCTGCGGGAAACTGAGGCATCATCATCAACCAGGGAGGCTGCCACCAAGCGTCCCGGGGGAGGTACTGAGGAATCCATGGCTGTTCCCCCGTAACATAAGCATAAGGGCTGTCCTCCACAATATATATATATATATATATATATATATATATATATATATATATATATTGTCACAAACTCCGCACAGAGCCATAGCAATTGGTATCCTGGCTGCAAAGTCGAAAAATGAATACAGCACTGATGTGCACAAAACCGAGTCCAAAACAGAACTGAGGGAATAGGAAAAAGGTGGAGGCTTTTAAAGGGGAAGACAGGAAGTGAGGTCAAAGGGGTCAGGCTTATGAGGGTCTTCAACCATGGGCTCGAGCCCGGACGTGACATCACAGGGGCTGGAGCCGGCAAGGTCTCCTTCCATTGGCTCGGTCCCGGAAGTGACGTCAAGAGGACTAGGTGGAATCTCCCGTGAATGGTCTGCCGGAAAGGGAGAAAAAGAGTCAGTGCACTCTGTCACATCCTGATATGACTAGGAATTGCCCTCACTCAAGCCTTACTCAAATAACCGGAATTGAAAAAAAAATTGTTTTATTAATTTTTACTTACTGAAACTTTAGTCTCCTTCAAAGTACTCTCCATGTGAATGAATGCACTCATCCCAGTGGTTTTCCCACTGGTGAAAACATTTTTGGAATTGCTGAAGAGGAACATTGTCCAGTACCTGCAGCAATTTTTCTTTGACTTGGTTGGTCTTCAAGTGACATTTCCCCTCGTTTGAAATGCGAAAACTACTCTTAGACCTATGTTTTACTTAACGCTTCCTCTTTAAAAGCAGTTTCAAGCATCATTACAGTTTCAGCAGCTGTTTTCCCTAAAAGAAAACAAAATTTAACGCAGACTCACTGTTCTTTATGATCACCCATTACTAAAATAGCAGAAAACATTTAATAAGCAACAAGAAAAACCGACACGGAATGCCGTAAGGACAATACAGAGCAGACTGCCACAGAATACTGCAAGTGTGCTACACCTAGCGGTGAAATTCGCAACTAAGTTCAGATTGTGCGCCAGGTACAGATTCCAGTTCTTTTTGGGTACCCCCTCGTATATCACTTTTTTGAGTGGAGTATTCTCCACCCATCCATCCATTTTCTAACCCACTGAATCCGAACACAGGGTCACGGGGGTCTGCTGGAGCCAATCCCAGCCAACACAGGGCACAAGGCAGGAACCAATCCCGGGCAGGGTGCCAACCCACCGCAGGACACACACAAACACCAAGCACACACTAGGAATAATTGAGAATTACCAATCCACCTAACCGGCATGTCTTTGGACTGAGGGAGGAAACCTACACAGACATGGGGAGAACATGCAAACTCCACGCAGGGAGGACCCGGGAAGCAAACTCGGGTCTCCTAACTGTGAGGCAGCAGCACTACCACTGCGCCACCGTGCCACCCCTCAATTGTTATATGTTTTCCAAAAATAAACTAAACGAATACAGAACTTTAGAATTATGTATAATAAAAGAAAAAAAACTGAAACATCCCATTGACACAAATGTTCCTTTCCTTTTCCTCAGTCCTTAATTGAAGTGAGTTTAGCCTCAAGTCGTCTTGGGTTTGACATGACAAGCTTTACAAACCTGGATTTGAGGATTCTCTGCTATTCTTCTCTGCAGATCGTCTCAAGCTCTCGCAGGTTAAATGGAGACCATCAGTGCACAGCCATTTTCAGGTCTCTCCAGAGATTTTCCATTGGGTTTGAGTCCAGGATCTAGCTGAGACCACTGCATGTACAGTCGCGGCCAGAAGTTTTGAGAATGACGCAAGTATTGGCTTTCACAAAGTTTGCTGTTTCAGTGTTTTTAGATCTTTTTGTCAGATGTTGCTATGGTATACTGAAGTAGAATTACAAGCATTTCATAAGTTTCAAAGGCTTTTATTGACAATTACATTAAGTTTATGCAAAGAGTCAATATTTGTAGTGTTGGCCCTTCTTTCTTTTTCAAGACCTCTGCAATTCATCCTGGCATGCTGTCCATCAACTTCTGGGCCAAATCCTGACTGATGGCAGCCCATTCTTGCAGAATCAATGCTTGGAATTTGTCAGAATTTGTGGGTTTGTGTTTGTCTACCTGCCTCTTGAGGACTGACCACAAGTTCTCAATGGGGAGTTTCCTGGCCATGGACCCAATATTTCAATGTTTTGTTCCCCAAGCCACTTAGTTATCACTTTTGCCTTATGACCCGGTGCTCCATCATTCTGGCAAAGGCATTGTTGGTCACCAAACTGTTCTTGGATGGTTGGGAGAAGTTGCTCTCAGAGGATGTTTTGGTTTCATCCTTTATTCATGGCGGTGTTCTTAGGCAAAATTGTGAGTGGGTCCACTGTCTTGGCTGAGAAGCAACCCCACATGACATGAATGGTCTCAGAATGCTTTACTGTTGGCATGACACAGGACTGATGGGTGGTGCTCAACTTTTCTTCTCTGGACACCCTAAACAGTTTTGGAAATGGGATTCATCAGAGAAGATGACTTTCCCCCAGCAGTCCTCAGCAGTACCTTTTGCAGAATATCAGTCTGTCCCTGATGTTTTTCTTGGGTTCTTTGCTGCCCTTCCTGACACCCAAAAGGCCATCCTCCAAAAGCCTTCACCTCACTATGCATGTAGATGCACTCCCATCTGCCTGCTGCCATTCCTGAGCAAGCTCTGCACTGGTTGTGCCCACAGCTGAATTAACTTTAGGAGACAGTTCTTTCACTTGCTGGACTTTCTTGGGTGCCCTGAAACTTCTTCACAGCAGCAGTGGGAATGGATTTTTTGGGATTAAGTTCATTTTCATGGCAAAGAGGGACTTTCCAATTAATTGCAATTCATCTGATCACTCTTCATACATTCTGGAGTCTTTGCATCATAAAAACTGAGGCATTAATATTTAATATTGCTTTTAAATAATATATGTGTCATTCTCAAAACTTTTGGCCACAACTGTAGTTTAGTGCTTGTCATGCTTAACATGGTAAAGCAAACTTGGGAACCATCAGAAATTTTAGTATCCCTCAGGATCCAAACTAACCAAACATACTTTGGCTAGACGTCTTACCTGGTGGTACTCCCCCCAATCCTGAAAGGAACAAAAGGGGTCATTCAGAAAGATGACAGATTTGCACTCAAGCAGTGTACACACAGGAGAGGACCGCCTGCCTTCTGTCAGAAATTGCACCAGAAAATGATTTCTGTCATCCACACTGCAGGGTGCTGCTTTCTACACCAGCAAATGACTTGCCGTCATTTTCTAGGAATGCTGGTCTACGTTTTATTATAGAGCTTCTGAGGAAGGGTCAGGGATCATGTGGCAAAAGGTTACATCCCCTTTGCCCAAATATTTCGGATTATCCTGAAGTAACACTTCCTGTGAGGTCCCAACATCTGGAGATGTAAAAACCCTCAAAGTATAAGTTGAGGCAAATCACAGCTCACTACAGTTCTCTATGGCGGACACCTGGATTGTATGTAAATGATACCTGTCCGACTGCCTTTACATTTTAATAAAACTCACATAATCGAATTTTAGCCTGAAGCAAAACATTCATAGAGACTGGTCATGAGAGGCTAGAGAAATGACTTGGCATTCCAGTGGGTTGGTGTCTACTTAGTTAACTGCTTTTTTAATAACATTGCCTGCAAACAAACACTTGCAGCTGTACAAGTATTATGTCAAAGCTTAACAATTATCCTTTCACTCGTCCTGCTTCATTTAATTGTCAGACTGTGGGCAGCAGAATCTTGTGCAGAAAATTGGTCCACTGCACCATGGGAAAATTCATATGTAGACTGGAAGCCAGCAAATGTTATCTCCTTACAGCTAAAAAAGATTGGGCCAGCCCCAGTAACAATAGGACCGTAAGCTTAATAGACGTCCTGGATAAATTAATAGAAGTAATCATTAAGGGAAAGATCAAGCATCACATACCATGAATTAGTGAGCAGTCAGCATGGGTTCGTTGGTGGAGATCTTCTATCACGATTATGCTGGAACATGATGATGAAACAACACAAGGTGCTGTGATATTATTTTAAAGAAGGTGAGAATTTCCCCTTGGTGCCATTGAGTGGCACAGCCCCATCACTCATTCATTCTGCTTAGATACATTCAGATGTACATTTGTATCTCATTTGGTGTTGTTATGAAATGAAGCCCACAAAAAAGGGGTGTGATGCTATCAAGCATAAGCTAAAGAGCAGACCAGGACCTTGACTAACCAGTCCAGAAGTGACACACCTCAATGCAACCACAACCTTGTTGGTTCAGCCAGAGCAGGTTCCCCAAAATGGTGAGATGGCAAAACAATACAATACAATATGCCTACAAATAGAATAGATGTGGACAAATGTGTTTGTACTCTTAGGGCTCATTGAAAAAGCACTGTATGCCTCCTGAAAAGTGAGGACATGAAAGGCAATTGTTGCATGCAGACCTGCATGCCTTTGATATGTCATCAAGTAAAGTAAAGCAAGTGTGACCATTGATCTATTAGGCTTAAAAGTCAAGACAGAGGTAAAGAATTTGGGGGTAACTACTGACTCTGACCTAAATTGTAAATCACATATTAATCAGATCACTATGACAGCATTTTTTCACTTACGGAATATAGCAAAAATTAGAATCCGTATAACATTGCAAGATGCTGAAAAATTAGTTCACGCTTTTGTTTTCAGTTGGCTAGATTACTGCAATGCACTCCTCTCAGGACCACCTGAAAAAGACAATGAGTGCAGAATGCAGCTGCCAGAATCTTAACTAGGAAAAGAAAATCTGAACACATCACACCAGTTCCGATTACACTACATTGGTTACCTGTGCCATTTAGACTCGACTTTATGTAATAAGAAAATAAGTTTAATGTCACTGCGCTCTGTACAAACATTATTTTATAAATCCACTCACATGTATAGGCCAGGCCAAAGTTAGCACACAGGGGCTTTCAGCATTTAGAACTGCTAGGCAAGCATTTGAAGAGAGAAGGTACAACTACGAAAATGGGCATTGTAGTATTTCTCTATGTTAGAGATGAAATGGAATCCTCTCCTTCCCTTGTTTGGAACCTAAGTAAGGGCTTGCACGTGGAGGAACCAGTATATAAGACTTGGACAGCAGCCAAATCCTTTGAAGCCGACGGACAGATGGGTGATATCGTCATCCGTCATGAACAGCCTTCCAGCGCAGTGACAAAAACGACAAACTATACACAAAGTGTTGTCATGGCTTCCTCATCTGTTATGCCTCGTAAATCGTCATTAAAGAAAGTTATATTCTCTCATGTGATTTTTACCGGCGTATCACTATGGGAGGGATATCACCTTTTAATATCATATCTATATAGTGTCGCAGGTGGCCAGGATTATTACCTGGCCGGGACGCCAGAAAGGACCCGAAGGTGGCAAGAATAGCTTCCGGGCCATGAGGGCACAACCGCCAGGGAGCAGGAGAGGACCACGGGAAAGGAAACAGAACTGTCGGACTTGTTGGGACCCGTGGCCACCGCCTGGGGGCGCTTTACACCTCGTGGGACCCGGATGTTGTTACTTCCGCCACACTCTGCAAGATGGCGGAGGGATCGGCCAGGGACGCCCAGAGAGTTTCCGGGTCAAAGGGCAGCACTTCCGCCACACCAGGAAGTGCTGCAAGACGGACGTCATCAGCCACCTGGAGCACATCCGGGCAGGGATAAAAGGGGCCGACTCCTTACCGTCAGGGAGCCAGAGTCGGGAGTGGGAGAAGGACAAAGCTCCCTGGAGGAGTAGAGGCGGCAAAGGACTGAGTATTTTGTGGTGATTATTGCTGAGTGCATTGTGTACAGTGTGAGAATTATTTATTTAATGTTTAATAAACGTGCGTGTTTTATAAAGATGTGGTCTCCGACTGGTGGTGTCCGGGCAACTATCACAATAGTTTTCGGTTACTTAAAACGCCACAATTACAAAAGAACTTATTCCAACTAGGGAGCTATCGCCCCCTAAAGGAACACTTTAAAATACTGCTTATGGTTTACAAAACACTTAAATAATCTCGCTCCATCCTATATTTCAGAATGCCTTTCACCTTACACTCCAAATCGTATCCTTAGATCTTCAAATGAGTGTCTGCTTAGAATTCCAAGAGCTAAACTTAAAAGAAGTGGTGAGGCGGCCTTCTGCTGTTACGTACCTAAAATCTGGAACAGCTTACTGATAGGCTGATACAGTGGAGCACTTTAAAAAAAAACTGCTAAAAACTCATTATTTTAACAAGGCTTTCTTATAGCTTAATTTTAGTGTTACCCTCTGTATATGCATTTAATTATCGTTATCATTCATGGTGGCTCCACAATCTATACTAACCCCTACTTTCTCTGCTGTTCTTTTTCTGATTTTCTGTGTTGCCGATCTGCGCCACCACCACCTGATCAGGACACAGTGATGTCCCTACATTGATGGATTGAAGGCCAGAGGTCCACATGACTGATGATGGACTGATTGAGATCATTAAGGTTAGGTAGAATGCCCAGTGGGGTATGAGTGGTCTTGTGGCAACAGAACCCCTGCAGATTTTGTTTGTTTGTTTTTATCCAGCCCTCTGGAGTTTTGTTTTTTTGTTTTGTCTGTCCTCCTGGCCATCAGACATCACTTTATTCTTTGTTATTTAGTATTGCCTAAATCTTATTTTTAAATTTCTATTTTTTATAAACGTTTCTTTCCTCATCTTGTAAAGTAGAGATAAAGGAGAGAGTTGTGGGAGGAGATCAGAAAGAAAATGATAGACAAGCATGTTAAAGGTAAAGACTAGAAGACCACCATCTCCATGCAGCTTGATGTTCCTGTGACAACAGCTGCAAATATTATTAAAACGTTTAAGGTCCATGGGACTGTAGCCAACCTCCCTGGATGTGGCCACAAGAGGAAAAATGAGCCCGGAATGGACAGAAGGATAGTGAGAATGACAGACTGAAAGCCAAGGGCAACTTCCAAAGAGATACAAGCTGAAATATAAGGTCTATCAGTGTCTGATCGCGTCAGTTGTCGTTTTTTTGAGCGACAAAGGGGATTTAAAGGAGGACTCAACTGTTGAAAAAAAAAACATAAAAAAGCCTAATGGGATTTGATAAAATCCATATTGACAAGCCACAATGCTTCTTTGAGAATGTCCATTGTATAGGGTGCTTAAGTCTGTGCAAGGAATGAAATCTCAAGACTATCAAGACATAACCGTAAAACAGTGAACAAGAAGAGCAACAAGAAATCTTTATACATCAAAAAAGCATTTATCAAAAAATGAAAAATACAGAAAAATACTCAACACAGCTAAAAGGACTTGCCCATAAAGACTATCCACAGCACCCGAGTCTCGGTACACAATCACTAGGCAGAATCAAAAGGCAAGAATTTCACAAAATTCAGTAAATCAGAACAAAAAGAAATGCTTACATAAACTCCATAATACATTAAATGATCTTCTGCATCTGAACCTTCTCAGCTGACTTAAATATCCAGAGGGAGGACTCAGGAGTGGCTCCAACTCTTGGAGCTCCTCCCACAAAGAACATGGAACAGAGGCAGAGTACAGAATAGACAGTACAGAATTACTTAACTATGAACAAAATTGATGGAAATCTCATACAAATATGAAAAAGTAATATGAAGAAAACAAAAACAATACAGGTAGTCCCCAAGTTACGGACATCCGACCTTCGACTTACGAACGGGGCCGCAGCTGCGATGCATGCACCTCAGTAACTGCCGCTCCGTCATCTTTGGTCTGGGAATGCTGCAAACAGTGGCTGGACGGAGGCTGGAGGGGGCGATTTCTCTGCTCGCGCAGTGTAGTGTCCCTCGGGCGGCTCCTGGCAGCAAGCGGTGACCTGTGGTCCATAATCACCGGTGCCACAGCTATTGCTCGTGTGCAGGACGGAGGCTTGATGGGGCGGTTCGCTGAGCTACTGCTGCTGACTGGATGCAGGCTGGATGGAGCGAAGGAGGGCGTTTCACTGCTCATAGACAGGAGCGGCTGGTGATGCTGCAAGTGGTGACCTGATTGTGGCTGAACGGAGGCCATTGATGGTGAATGGGGTGGCGGGGGGTAGCATTGTAGTGTGCCTTGGGTGGCTGCCTGTTGAATGGGAGTGGTGGTGGACGATTCACTACCCGCCTTTGGCCGCACCGTGTTCGTTCTCGGTGGGCGGACGCTGCAGGCAGCATACTGTATGCAAGTGGAGGTGACTGTGCGGTGGGTGAATGGTGAATCACCCCTTGCCGCCCCCATTCATTCTAAATAGCAAGCCTGCTTGTACTGTTACATACATAGCAGGAAGATGTCTCTTGTCAGCACATCAGACGTGTTGACGACGGGTGCCTTCCTGCTGTGATAGCGCGTACAGTGCTGTGCAGAAGAGCTCATCTTAACCTTTTGTCCTCACCCTTCAAGAATGTCTCTGAAACACAAATCTGATGCAAGTGCTGGTGATACAGTAAAGAAGAGAAAAACCATCACCATGGAAAATAAAAGAGAAATAATAAAAAGGTCAGAGAGATGTGAAACTACACCATTCATTGGCAGAGCACTTGGTTACAGTCGGTCAATAACAGCATTTATTAAAATAATGTACCTGTTCCGACTTACATACAAATTCAACTTAAGTACAAACCTACAGTCCCTATCTCATATGTAACCCGGGGACTGCCTGTAATTATAACTGCAAGGAAGACACCTATACTGACTAAGTGACATCTATTGCAGAGCACAGTCACTTCTCCAGCCTTCCATTTTCAAACCCAGTCAACTCAATTCACTTTTATGGAGTTATCCCAGCATTACTGAACACACGCCACAAACCCACCCTGGCTCTACAGCAGTCCATTGCAGTACCATCTCACTCATCCATTTCTTTTTTTTAACCTCTATAACCCAATTCAGATTTAAGAGATAAGACTATCCTTGTATCACTTAGAATTTTGAGTATTGGCTATTAATGAAGCTCCACAACAAATTAATACATTTTTTAAGGGATGTTTGAGCAGTCACTTAAGAAAGAAGCACCAAAGGGACTGGAAAGTTGCAAATGTTTTCTTTAGGTTTTCCTTTTTAAACATCGTCCATTTGGAGGGGCTTACCAATTTTTCTAAAATTCCTTATTACTTTATTAGTTTTGTACAGATAATGATAAAACGTGATACATAAAAGTTTTCCCATCTTACCTTGGTGGGTGGAGTGGTGGCTCTGAGGCTTGGGATCAGAAGGTTGCTGAATCCCGTAAACACCAGAAGTGATTCTACTCCATTGGGCAAGGCCCTTAACCTGCAACTGATCCATCTTGGGAATGACGTTACCCTGCAGCCAGCCCTGCAAGTACGTTGGTGGCAGGACTGGCACTCCAGACCCCGTATAAAACCTCACACAGTTCCATTCCATTCAAACTAGTGTGGTGCTGAGTTGTCACCCGTTGAGCTTGGGTTCTAATTTGGGATCCTGAGGTGGTTTGTCATGTGGTGAGTGCGGCAAAGTGCTCTATTAATACTTGCTTCCAACCTCTCGTCTCTCTTACCTTGATGGAGGATTACTTTCCTTTCTTTGCATTTTCTTTTATTTGTTTTTGTTTCTTGTCATAGAATAAGATGTTGCCACTTGGAAAATACTTTTAACTGGTATTACTTTTCTTTTGTTTCTAGGCATACATCTTGTCTTCCATAAATCTTTTTTAATATAGTCTATTTTTATCCATTCTCAAAAGCTTTTTGACTTTTTTGCTGCCATACATTACTAGTTTTTTTCAGTTTTACTACAGATAGAAAGTAATGTAATACTTTGCTTTGTCCCATTTGCGAGAAGCAGCTCATAGATATGTGATACAGTATCTGCAACTGAGCGGGTGTGGCGATGTTTGCTGACTGGCCGATGAACCACAAGCGTTACCTGATAGGTAACCATCCAAATAAATAATCACATTGCGATTCAGAAATAAGAATGTAATGCTGTACTCCAATTTTCACCATGTCAAATAAGTGAACCAGCCGCCGATGCTGTATCACATATCTATGATCTG
Organism: Erpetoichthys calabaricus; assembly: GCF_900747795.2. Taxonomy (NCBI): domain Eukaryota; kingdom Metazoa; phylum Chordata; class Cladistia; order Polypteriformes; family Polypteridae; genus Erpetoichthys; species Erpetoichthys calabaricus. The sequence continues at coordinate 25,954,502 of NC_041396.2, read as the reverse complement.
CTTCTCGCAACTAAGAGGACATGACAGATGTTTGCTGACTGGCTGACCAACCACAAGCGTTACCTGGTAGGTAACCACCCAAATAATCAGACTGTGACTCAGACCTAAGAATGTAACACTCTGATCTTCATCCTGTCAAATAAATGAACCAGCTGTCATGGCACAGCATTAGAGGCTTCACCTCAGAAGGTTCGATCCTCGTAAGGGGACACAAAAGTGCATACACCTGATGAGCCCCAGTAAGGGCAAAACACTTGCTGTGTACTCTATTATTTGGCAGATTCTGTGTAGCATATATACCGTATGTATGTATATATATATTATATATATATATATATATATATATATATATATATATATATATATATATATATATATATATATATATATATATATATATATATAAATATATATATATATATATATATATACATTCATGGCATTCGTAGTCTGAATCACAATCTGATTGAATGGGTGGTTGCCTACCAGGTAACGCTTGTGGTTGGTCAGCAATTCGGCTAACATCCGCCACAGTGCCCTCTTTCAGTTGTGAGAAGCAGACCATTGAATGGTTGAAACAGTTTTACTGTCAAATAATACAAAGAGTTACGTGACACGTGTTTCGCCCTAATTCTGGGCTTATCAGGCGTACACACTCACTGCACTAACCACCCATACAATCAGATTGTGATTCAGACTGCAAATGCCATGAATGTAATTACCCCAATCTACATGCTGTCAAATGAATGAACCACACTCCGTGGCACAATGTTAGAGGCTTTGCCTCTGGCGCTGACGTCTGAGGTTCGATTCCCCGAGAGGGGGGTGCAGTGAGTGTGTATGCCTGATGAGCCCAGAATTAGGGCGAAACACGTATTGTGTACTCTTTGCATTATTTGACAGTAAAACTATTTCAACCATATATATATATATATATATATATATATATAGGACTAGCTGTCCTGTGGCTCCGCCCATGTAGTAGTGAAACAGGACAGTGAGGAGGGCCCTGCCCAGTTCCCTACACCTGACGTCACGCTTCCCCCTCCCTTCGGCCTGCAACCTCTGTCTCAGATTAATGTGAATATATCGCAGTAGGAAGTCACAAAATCAACTGGAATGTTCAAGCAAATTATACAAAAAAAACCTGATCTAAATCCGTTAAGTAGTTCTGTCATGAAACGTGGACAGACAGATGCTGGATTTTATATATACGTATATAGAGATATATATGTATTGTGTGGCATACACAGCAAGTGCTCTGGTTGGGACGCCTTTACACTGGAAGGACTGGGGGATGGAATGTGCACTAGGTGCACACCTCTGCACTAGGTGGAAGCCCCCCTGGGTTGCAGTGGTGCCTCGGATTCCCACAGGGCTCCATGGAAGTTGGAGATGGTGCAACCCAGCTGCTGCGGAGCACTGGGTTACGGCACTTCCAAGAAGATGGCCAACGAGCACCTGAAGCACTTCCAGGTGCCTTATAAAAGGGGCCAGCAGCCACTACACCTGGAGCCAGATTCAAGTGGAAGAGGACAAAGCTTGCCAGGAGGAGCGGAGGAGACAGACAGAAAGAAGAAGAAAAAGGTTTTGGGCTGAACTGTGTTTGCTGTGCTTGTGACTGTGCTGTACCAGTGGGAAACGGGGGAAGGCGTTTTCCACAGGAAAAACAAAGAAAAAATAAAAGCGTCTGTTTGTACTTGTGCCCCACGTCTGTCTGTGTCGGGGTTGGGGCGGCGGGTGCACCCCTGGTGGTCCACATTGTATATATGTCTAAAACTGATGTGTTGTACTGTATAACCTTTGAATATTAGATTTAAAAAAATTTGAATTGTGGGGAAAACTAGTGATGCTCAGTCCACCTGTACAATGTTTCCATTATTTATTTTGGTGGTCAATTGCAAGAAGGAGAAGCAATGCCTGATGATCTACAGTATGTAACAGTCCCAGATGACATCATTTTACGCTATGAAGCTGGAAAGCAAAGCAAATTTAAAAATGTGGGAATTGAGATCAGCAGGATGTGGAGCACCAAGACTTGAGATGTGCTTGTGGTGGCTGGGGCTCTATATAGGCCCCATCCAGAAAGAATTCAAAAAGAATCTGCCGGAGCTGCCAGGACACCACAAGGCCCAAGACATAGAGAAGTTTGCACTGATGGGAACTCTTTACATTCTTCATAAAGTGCTGGTCAGACCTTAGGTCTTTGGTCAGGACATCAACACAGTAGCACCCTCCAGGAAATTGCTGTGATAAACATATATTATTATCCATCCATCCTCCAACCTGCTGAATCCGAACACAGGGTCACAGGGGTCTGCTGGAGCCAATCCCAGCCAACACAGGGCACAAGGCAGGAACCAATCCTGGGCAGAGTGCCAACCCACCACAGGACACACACACACACACACATACCAAGCACACACTAGGGCCAATTTAGAATCTCCAATCCACCTAACCAGCATGTCTTTGGACTGTGGGAGGAAACCCACGCAGAAACGGGGAGAACATGCAAACTCCACGCAGGGAGGACCCAGGAAGTGAACTCAGGTCCCCAGGTCTCCCAACTGCGAGGCAGCAGCGCTACCCACTGCGCTACTGTGCCGCCCATTATTATTATTACTATTATTATTATTTTTTTTTTTAATATTATTAGTTTTTTTAATAATGAAAGATTAAGTTGTATTATTAATATTAAACTTATTATGTAACATTAAAACTGCAGTTTTTTTCTTTACAGATGGAGAGAACACATTATCTCCTGTATGGCAGGCCACATGTACCACGAGGCTTTTCAAAAGCACATCTCCACAATGGCTTCATTCAACATCCGCACTAATAACTTTTAATAAAGTGTCGAGGACAGTCAGATGTGTTTGCTAAAGGGACACCGGCCTTGGCTACACAAAGACGGGATGGAGCAGCTATCATCTGTGGGAGGCACAGGCGTCATTAGCATTGAGTGAAAACGGAAGCAATGATGTGTCACCTGGCAGGCAGATATGAAAGGTGGGAGGCCAAGGCGCTGCCTTTTAACAAAGTGAGACGCAAAGTACAGCAGAGCAGAGGAAACCGTAATGTATTTACAAGTACACAATACATAAAGAGAATGCTGAAAGGGTGGCCGCGGGTGAAGTTGACATCTTTTTCAGCTTAATGGAGCCACAGTTAATAAAAATGTTTTTCATGTTTGTTTGATGACGTCCATACTCCGTGGTTGATCAGTCATTAAATTGTTTTATATTTTCAAAGTATTTTCATTGAGTTTGTTCTTATATAGTGCCTTTCACTGAAAACATTACCAGAGTGCTTACATAGATAAAAAGGTTTGAAAGAGAATGAATTACAAAAGCAGTGTGTAGATTAAACACGTTCATTACAAAGAAGAGGCACCCACCCTCACAGTCAGAACCTGATTAGTCTCTTGAGCCGATCGGTGACGATGATTGTCTTCCATATTCCTTGTGTGGTGCTGACCTGAGTTTGTGTCTCGAGAGCCCAGTGGTGGACAACTAGTTCAAAGCAGATGTGCACTGAGAAGTGTTTTGCTGCGGAGTGTGAGATTCTGAGTGATAGGGCTCAAATGGAGTGAACCCTCCGTGAGGAAGGGAGACTCTCACAGTCAGTAGACTCACAATGACACCTCAGACTACAAGACTAGCTGTTCTTCATAATGTCTCCATGTAAAAATCTGGCGGTCATCAAGTAGCACTTATTTCTTTAGATGACCCACTACTCATAATCAGCCTTCGTATTCATATTCAGTTGGCACTGACAAGCAGTAAGTTGCAGACATTGTAATATGTGACACAAATAGAGTCCTGTCATCTAAGGTCATCAAGAAAAACTTAGTCTATGAGAGTCAGCAATAGTGAGCAGTCACCAGCAGACATCATGATGGGTTGTGCAGATAGAATCTAATCTTGCAACTCATTTGCATGGTTTTCCGCATTGTCTCTTGCCACAAACATCTTGTGATTCATCTATGGTGTTAGAGTTAACAAGGAGTCGGACAAAGTGTTACACTTCCATCTTTTTTGGAATGAATACAGTTCCACTTTTGCAAGAAATTCACAAAGTTTTTTGCCTCATCATTAGGTAAGAATTGAGAGGTTATCTAGTCATACTCATCAGTTAAGGTTACCCTCACTACACCATGATAGACTAATCAACACAGGTGATGAGCATAAGCATGAAACATTCAGTATGTCTTAGTTTTGAAGCTTCATGTCATTACTTCCTAATTTTTTCCTCTTTAAATGTTAATTAGTTCCCCCTACTTCTCTTTGCAATGATATTCAAGGGGCATCTGATTACCATCAAGTCGTCAGGTATGTCGCCACTTATGGCAGCCACCTGAGGCTCTATATAAGACACTGTGCAGCTTTAATTCTTTGCTGAGGCATAGAGGACTTGTGCCTTGATGATTGCTCCCCTACACTCAGACGTGGTCTCCTTATTCTTACAGTTTCAATACTCAGGTTTTGACTTTCAGTAAGTTTATTTTATTTTTTTATTAATGTTATAGTAGGTTTTGGTCTCTAGTCTTGGCTCTTACTAGTTCCACAAACAATTAAAAATAATCGTGTTAAATTTCCTGAGTTTGAACTTCCCCTTCTTCAGGCTTGCATATTGTAATCTTTTTAGTTAGCCAATAAAAGGTGTCATTTTGCTACATTCATAATGGCTAACACGGTACAACACCCTAGTACTCAAGGCTTTGGCTAAGTTTTGTCATGCAAGTGCGCATGGGAGACAACTTAAGTCATATATATTATATATATACAGTGCATCCGGAAAGTATTCACAGCGCATCACTTTTTCCACATTTTGTTGTGTTACAGCCTTATTCCAAAATGGATTAAATTCATTTTTTTCCTCAGAATTCTACACACAACACCCCATAATGACAACGTGAAAAAAGTTTACTAGAGGTTTTTGCAAATTTATTAAAAATAAAAAAATAGAGAAATCACATGTACACAAGTATTCACAGCCTTTGCCATGAAGCTCAAAATTGAGCTCAGGTGCATCCTGTTTCCCCTGATCATCCTTGAGATGTTTCTGCAGCTTAATTGGAGTCCACCTGTGGTAAATTCAGTTGACTGGACATGATTTGGAAAGGCACACACCTGTCTATATAAGGTCCCACAGTTGACAGTTCATGTCAGAGCACAAACCAAGCATGAAGTCAAAGGAATTGTCTGTAGACCTCAGAGACAGGATTGTCTCGAGGCACAAATCTGGGGAAGGTTACAGAAAAATTTCTGCTTCTTTGAAGGTCCCAATGAGCACAGTGGCCATAAGTGGAAGAAGTTCGAAACCACCAGGACTCTTCCTAGAGCTGGCCGGCCATCTAAACTGAGCGATCGGGGGAGAAGAGCCATAGTCAGGGAGGTGACCAAGAACCCGATGGTCACTCTGTCAGAGCTCCAGAGGTCCTCTGTAGAGAAAGGAGAACCTTCCAGAAGGACAACCATCTCTGCAGCAATCCACCAATCAGGCCTGTATGGTAGAGTGGCCAGACGGAAGCCACACCTTTGTAAAAGGCACATGGCAGCCCGCCTGGAGTTTGCCAAAAGGCACCTGAAGGACTCTCAGACCATGAGAAAGAACATTCTCTGGTCTGATGAGACAAAGATTGAACTCTTTGGTGTGAATGCCAGGCATCACGTTTGGAGGAAACCAGGCACCGCTCATCACCAGGCCAATACCATCCCTACAGTGAAGCATGGTGGTGGCAGCATCATGCTGTGTGGATGTTTTTCAGCGGCAGGGACTGGGAGACTAGTCAGGATAAAGGGAAAGATGACTGCAGCAATGTACAGAGACATCCTGGATGAAAACCTGCTCCAGAGCACTCTTGACCTCAGACTGGGGTGACGGTTCATCTTTCAGCAGGACAACGACCCTAAGCACACAGCCAAGATATCAAAGGAGTGGCTTCAGGACAACTCTGTGAATGTCCTTGAGTGGCCCAGCCAGAGCCCAGACTTGAATCCGATTGAACATCTCTGGAGAGATCTTAAAATGGCTGTGCACCGACGCTTCCCATCCAACCTGATGGAGCTTGAGAGGTGCTGCAAAGAGGAATGGCCGAAACTGGCCAAGGATAGGTGTGCCAAGCTTGTGGCATCATATTCAAAAAGACTTGAGGCTGTAATTGCTGCCAAAGGTGCATCGACAAAGTATTGAGCAAAGGCTGTGAATACTTATGGACATGGGATTTCTCAGTTTTTTTATTTTTAATAAATTTGCAAAAACCTCAAATAAACTTTTTTCACGTTGTCATTATGGGGTGTTGAGTGTAGAATTCTGAGAAAAAAATGAATTGAATCCATTTTGGAATAAGGCTGTAACATAACAAAATGTGGAAAAAGTGATGCGCTGTGAATACTTTCCGGATACACTGTATGTATATATATATATATATATATATATATATATATATATATATATATATATATATATATATATATATATATAATAATTAAAACCCTGGGCATTCTGGAAAGAGGTGCATCATTACTGGTTCAAACAACCTGCTGGACAGAGCTCCACTAGCAGTGAGTAAAAGCCTACTAGTGTTTCATTTTCCCAGAATTCCCACATACAGGACATACACTGAAGAGCAACTTTTCTTTTTCTGTTAGTTTGCTTTGTCCTCAGACAATTAAAGGGACAACCCGGTTAGTGCCCCACAATTTCTTCCTGTCAGCAGAACTTTCATTCCCATACTCTGCCACACTAGACCTCAAGATGAGTCTAACGGTGTATGATATATGGAGGTTTTCTCATATCAGTGAATAAGTAGGCGCTGGACAAAAAAAACTAAAGTGGTTTCAAAGCATTTCTAGGTAATTTTTTGCAACACAAAAGTTGAAATCTCTCATTCATATAAGTATGCAGACCCTTTGAGAAATATGAAGACATGGATTTGGTCCCCCATCAGTCTCCTCTGCTCCAGGCTTCTTCTTCTTCTTTCGGCTGCTCCCATTAGGGGTTGCCACAGCAGATCATCTTTTTCCATATCTTCCTGTCTGCCTCTTGCTCTGTCACACCCATCACCTGCATGTCATCTCTCACCACATCCATAAATCTTCTCTTAGGCCTTCCTCGTTTCCTCTTCCCTGGCAGCTCTATCCTTAGTACCCTTCTCCCAATATACCCAACATCTCTCCTCTGCACATGTCCAAACCAATGCAATCTCACCTCTCTGACTTTGTCTCCCAACCGTCCAACTTGAGCTGACCCTCTAATGTCCTCATTTCTAATCCTGTCCATCCTCGTCACACCCAATGCAAATCTTAGAATCTTTAACTCTGCCACCTCCAGCTCTGTCTCCTGCTATCTGGTCAGTGCCACCGTCTCCAACCCATTTAGCATAGCTGGTCTCACTACAGTCCTGTAGACCTTCCCTTTCACTCTTTCTGATACCCGTCTGTCACAAATCACTCCTGACACTCTTCTCCACCCATTCCACCCTGCCTGCACTCTCTTTTTCACCTCTCTTCCACAATCCCTGTTACTTTGTACTGTTGATCCGAAGTATTTAAACTCATCCACCTTCACCAACTCTACTTACTGCATCCTCACCATTCCACTGTCCTCCCTCTCATTCACACACATGTATTCTGTCTTGTTCTTACTGATCTTCATTCCTCTCCTCTCTAGAGCATATCTCCACATCTCCAGGGTCTCCTCAACCTGCTCTCTACTATCGCTACAGATCACAATGTCATCAGCAAACATCACAGTCCACTGGGACTCCTGTCTAATCTCATCTGCCAACCTGTCCATCACCATTGCAAATAAGAAAGGGCTCAGAGCTGATCCCTGATGTAATCCCACCTCCACTTTGAATGCATCCGTCACTCCTACTGCAGACCTCACCACGGTCACACTTCCCTCGTACATATCCTTATAATTGGATACTAACCCTCACCTATTCTGTTTCTCTTCTCGGTACTCAAATGTGCCACGACCCACCTGCCAAGTTGTTTTGCCTGCCTAATGTAAAGTCATCCCTGATGGAGGATCGCAGGAATCGTGGGAAAGAGGGGTCCTTCCATCGGATTGGCTGGCCCAGTGCTGTTTCAGCCGTGGAATGGCCAAATGGGGGAGGCAGCTTGATGGATGAGGTCTCCAGGACTCTAAACAAATCCAAATCTTATTATGTGATATCATCTACTTTTAAATTCTGCTCCGTACTTCTAAAATTTTTATCTTTATACTGCATTGAGGATTTGTTCTGTTCTGTGTATTGTGTTGTATTTGCCCCCCTTCTTTTGACACCCACTGCACGCCCAACCTACCTGGAAAGGGGTCTCTCTTCGAACTGCCTTTCCCAAGGTTTCTTCCATTTTTCCCTACAAGGTTTTTTTTTGGGAGTTTTCCTTGTCTTCTTAGAGAGTCAAGGCTGGGGGGCTGTCAAGAGGCAGGGCCTGTTAAAGCCCTTTGTGGCACTTCTTGTGTGATTTTGGGCTATACAAAAATAAATTGTATTGTATTGTATTGTATCCTGTACAACTCTTACATACTTCTCTGCCACTCCCGACTTCCTCATACAATACCACAGCTCCCCTCGAGGCCCCCCTATCGTATGCTTTTTCTAGGTCCACAAAGACGCAATGCAACTCCTTCTGGCCTTCTCTATACTTCTCCATCAACAACCTCAGAGCAAACATCGCATCTGTGGTGCTCTTTCTTGGCATGTAACCATACTACTGCTCACTAATCATCACCTCACTTCTTAATAATAATAATAATAATAATTCTTAACCAAGCCTTTACTACTCCTTCCCATAACTTCATGCTGTGGCTCATCAATTTTATCCCCCTGTAGTTACTACAGCTCTGCACATCCCGCTTATTCTTAAATATCGGCACCAGTACAGAGTAGGACATGTCCTTAAGTCCTGGGGCGTACTGATCGTTGTTCTTAAAATTTCAGAAGGATACAAGCGGATTTAAGGCAGGTCTTCCAGACTCTGAAAGGTGTCAGCTGAATTGGCCCAGCAGATCAATTTTTTTTCAGTTGAATAATGAACCAAAAATTCAAGGACATCTAGTGAAGTTTAAGGGGAAGTGCAGTCAGACCTTCATTGCTCAAAATGATGTAAGACCAAGTCATGTGTCAGGATCCTGTTTCTACAGGTCTGGCTTCACTGTGTTAAATTTCTTTTATAGTTTCACTGTGCTTATTTTTTGTTAAGACAATATTTCAGCTTGTCCTAATCCATTTCATTTAATATGTGGAATTATTAGTATTGTCCTTCTTGTTGTTAAAGGTTCCTATCATTGCTTCTCATGAATGCTGCCATGTTGTCGATGATAGCCCAGCCATTGCTAGCCACAAGAGCTGGTCGGTGCATGAAGTCTGATAACATTGCACCAATGTTGTAGAAGCCTGCACAAACTTGTACCTGATCTTTGTCAAAGCAACAGGAAGCCTTGCATTTGCTAGATCTTTTAAAGCTGATCTTGCATTAAGCAACTTGCAGTCAATGGGGTATGTTGGCCTTGCCAACTACAGTTGCTGATCTCGTTGCTGAACCATTTCAAATTAAATGATGGAAAATCGCTGGGCATATCAAATTTAGTGAATGTATGATGACTTCCCATAAATCAAATGATGCAGCCCCCAAATTCCAATTTAACTCCAGGTTATAATGCGACAAACAGGACAAACACCAAGGGGAATGAATACTTTCGCAGGGCACTGTATATTAGACAAGGTCAGGCCAATGGAGAAAATTTTTCCCCAGCAAAGTCTTCTCTCTTATCATTACACTGATTTTACCGTCTGTCTGACGCACACTCTGAGCTTCCGATTAGGGTGCAGGATTGTGTTAAATGCTTTTCTAAAGCCCTTTAGTATTGAAAAAGCACAGGAAAGTGTCTTTTATCGTGTGGGCGTACTTTATTTTTTAAATTCTATTGTCATGTGCGGATGATAAATACAACATAATCACAAAAATGTCACCCTTGTTTTTCTTGTGGATTCAAGTGTTAAGAGATGTCACTTGAAATGGGAAGGCGAAATGAGCAGATGGAAGAAAAAAGTGCCGGTAAAGTACTGAATAACATATGGAGGTTATTATAATATGATAAATATTTTGAAATATTCTTTCTGAACAAACAAAAAAAAATGCCCACAGGGCAGAGAATTTATAGAGGAAATACTTTTTACTCCTAATCTGTCTTGATGCTGTCTATGAAATTAAAGGAACCGCTAAACGGCTCATCAGAATGTGAGAGCAAAATTGCGCGTAGAGCCATGTGTTTTTTGCCAAATTATACAAATATTTGAAATGAGGTTCCACTTCCATCAAAGAACTGACCTAATTAGGTTTATTTTTTCTTAGTTTTGAAGTCATGGAAAGGTTTACAGGTCACACACTGATATATTACTGTTATGTGCCCGAGCCAGTGACAGAAATAAGGGGTAGAGTGCATTTTAGAAAGGTCTGCCATCTCAATCAGTGACGTGCGGTGAGGTTCATGGCTGGTGAGGCACTGACTTCTTCAGAGAGAGATTTACAAATGTATGAACCCAAAAGAGCAGCTTATTCACTATTCAATTGGCAGCATGCACAGTAACTACTGGTTATGTTTCATATCTCATCAGCATTCTTTACACACACATATTTGGATAAGAAAGAACGTCACATTTACAGCGGCAAGAGAGAGAGAGAACGGAAAGAGTGCATTTGCTCCTCACCCTCCATGTGTTCTAAATTTGCCTTGCAATTCCACAATTCATACTCATTTACTACAAATGAAAGTATAGGGAGGTGTACAAAAAAACGGATTTCAATTTTGACCTTAATTGAAATATTTAGTTGTTTTCAAAAGCTTTTAATTCTGATGCTTTAATCAGTTTTAATATTCAGTATTCAATATTTAATATCCATCCATCCATTGTCCAACCCGCTGAATCCGAACACAGGGTCACGGGGGTCTGCTGGAGCCAATCCCATCCAACACAAGGCACAGAACCAATCCTGGGCAGGGTGCCAACCCACCGCAGGACACACACAAGCACACACTAGGGCCAATTTAGAATCGCCAATCCACCTAACCTGGATGTCTTTGGACTGTGGGAGGAAACCCACGCAGACACGGGGAGAACATGCAAACTCCACGCAGGGAGGACCCGGGAATCGAACCCAGGTCCCCAGATCTCCCAACTGCGAGGCAGCAGCGCTACCCACTGCGCCACCGTGCCGCCCATATTTAATATTCAATATTTTATTTAGTTTTTAAATATTGGATTTTTTTTTCTTAGTCTGATCCCATTTTTTATAAAATTGAAAGCCGTTTATGGTCTTATCTTTATTTGTAAATGAAGCCCATACGCCTATCATTCTCTACAACAATCTCTGTCACTTTCTTGTAAAAGGCCTCCTTATTTTCCTTTAGTTTTAAAAGTCTTAATATTCCATTTTGACAGTCAATCGGAACAAAAAATAAAAATAAATGGACCGCTGCAGTGCACTTGACTTTCTGATATCGCTAACTTATTGGAGCCTCTGCGTCGAAGAACAGCAGCAACAAGCACCTGTTGGGCTCACATGCGCCCCCTTCAGGGCGGCACGGTACTGTCTGCCTCACCTTGTGCCTTTTCACTGCGGTTTTATGTCCAATCTGCAAGACTAAATATGTCACACACATTCATTAAAGATATTAGCCAGACTGTGGAAAGTCAGAGTATATAATAGATAGATAGATAGATAGATAGATAGATAGATAGATAGATAGATAGATAGATAGATAGATAGATAGATAGATAGATAGATAGATAGATAGATAGATAGATAGATAGATAGATAGATAGATAGATAGATAGATAGATAGATAGATAGATGCTTTATTAATCCCAAGGGGAAATTCACATACTCTAGCAGCAGCATATTGATAAAAAACAATATTAAAATAAAGAGTGATAACAATGCAGGTATAACAGACAATATCTTTGTATAATGTTAACGTTTACCCCCCTGGGTGGTATTGAAGAGTCTCATAGTGTGGGGGAGGAACGATCTCCTCAGTCTGTCAGTGGAGCAGGACGGTGACAGCAGTCTGTCGCTGAAGCTGTTCCTCTGTCTGGAGATGATCCTTAGTGGATGCAGTGGATTCTCCATGATTGATAGGAGCCTGCTGAGCGCCCGTCGCTCTGCCATGGATGTCAAACTGTTCAGCTCCATGCCTACAATAGAGCCTGCCTTCCTCACCAGTTTGTCCAGGTGTGAGGCGTCCTTCTTCTTTATGCTGCCTCCCCAGTACACCACCGCGTAGAAGAGGGCACTTGCCACAACTGTCTGATAGAACATCTGCAGCATCTTATTGCAGATGTTGAAGGATTCCAGCCTTGTAAAGAAGTATAAACGTGTCTGCAAACATTATATTGGCGACATACAGAGAGACAGCAACAGGCACGCACCAATTGCCTGCATCAACCCAGTGTGTGAGGGGCAGCGCAGTCCATGGTGAGGCTCAGCTCGTTTCTGCCGCACCTCACGTTTCTCCCCTGTATTTAAATAGGAAATGTGCCAATTCAGCGATTTTGACTATAAAAATGATCAAAATTATTGGAATCATACAGAAAACAAATTTATAGCACATACCAGTGGACAGATTTATTTTATGTTATCATTATTAGTTTTTTTACTTTTCATGATGACAGGTGAGGCATGTCCCTGATCTCAATATACAACGACTGCAAGGAATGTAATGTGTGTTTTTAACTAAATAAGACAGCAAAGGTCTTGTGTGCCATAGTAGCAGGAAACGTTGATTTATTTGGTACAGTAAAATTCACAATAGGGTTTTCAAAGATTAAGAACATTTGGACGAGAACAGGCCATCCAGCTCAACAAATCTCACCGATCCTTTCCACGTAATTTCTTCAAAATAACATCAAGTGGAGACTTGAAGGTCCCTGAAGTCCTCCTTTCCCCCACACTACCTGTTAATTTATTCCATGTCTTAATGTTCTTTGCATGAAGAAAACTTCCTAACATTCTGTGACATCTGCCCTTAACAGGTTTCCACCCAAGAAGAAGAATTTATTTTAAAGTAGCAGCAAGAATCTACTTTCTTTCATAATTCTAAACTCTTCAGTCATGTTCCCTATTTTTTTTTTTTTTTGATTTGATATACTTTGGTAATCCCTAAGGTGAAATTGTCTTTTTGCATGAACTTTGGGGGTCAGAGCACAAGGTCAGCCATTGGAACAATTTTCAAGTTAAGGGCTTTGTTTAAGGGTCCAATGGAGTAGGATCTGTTCTGGCAGTGACGGGATTTGAACCGGCGACCTTCCAAATATCAACACAGATCCTTAGCCTCAGAGCCTCCACTGCATTTGCTTCAGTTGAAAATGTTCAGCTCCTTCAATCTCTCTCATTAGTCTCAGAATCAGTCTATCCATTCTTCTCTAAACTGTCTCTGGTGTTGCTATGTCTTTATGGTAATATGGAGACCTAAACTGAACACAGTTCTCCAGGTGCGGCCTCATCAACATGTTATACAACTTAAGCATAGCCTCCTTTGTCTTGTACTCCACACATCATCATGTATAACCTAATAACCTATTAGCTCTTTTTGATCGCTTCTGTACACTTTCTGGAAATTGATAATGACAAGCCTACTAATACTCCAAGGTCCATAGTACTTTCAAGTTTCAGAATTCCCAACCTGTAATTTTTACTGTCTACACATAATACTTTACATTTACTGTCATTATTTTTCAATTGACCACAAATCTGCCCAAAGTCTGTAAGTTGTTCAAGTCCATCTGTAATGAGATTCAGCTGGTTTCTTGATTATCTGCCCTTCCACCTACTTTGGCACCATCTGAAAACTTCACCAGCTTGTTGATTATATTCTTGCCCAGATTGTGTTGCAGTGGTTGACTCTGCTGCTTCCTAAATCCAGCTTCCTGAGTCAGACTCTCTGTCTGTGCTCTCTGTCTGGAGTTTACATGTCCCCCTATATTGTTTTCCAACCAGATCCCAATGACAAGTACATTAAGTTAATTAGTGAGCCTGAAATTGGCACAGTTAGTGTGGTGTCTGCATGAGTGGCTAATATGACGAACTGGCAGCCCATCTGGGGTTGGGTCTTGGTAGTGATGAGCCAAAAACTGAATTTGCAATGAAACATGATATTTCAAATCACAAAACAAATTGCATTTTGCTTTCAGCAAAAGTTGTGACATTGACACAAGAAGAAAAGTGTTTAGACCTGTCTGGAAATATTTATGTGTGTTACTTCCGCATCTGCCTGTCTTACAATTAGCATTACAAAGACACTCATTAAAAAAAAAAAAATCAATGCACTCGTTTACTGTCACATCTAGATGTTTGGTTGAGTCATCAGCCATGTGTCATAGTTGTTCTATTGATTAAATCTTAGCATTTATGATATTAAAGATGCACTGGGGACTCTTACACAAGGAGTAGTTGTGGGAACTATCGAGGCATGGAGTTGAAGCAGAAACCTTGACAACCATTCAGAAGAATTAGGATGAGATATTGGGACAGCTTAGGTCTTAGCTACACAAATGAGTGACAAATGAACTGAATGGCATCCCCTCATTTGTCAAATTTGTGATGATCTGATAGATAGATAGATAGATAGATAGATAGATAGATAGATAGATAGATAGATAGATAGATAGATAGATAGATAGATAGATAGATAGATAGATAGATAGATAGATAGATAGATAGATAATATGAAAGGCACTATATATTAGATAGATAGATAGATAGATAGATAGATAGATAGATAGATAGATAGATAGATAGATAGATAGATAGATAGATAGATAGATAGATAGATAGATAGATAGATAGATAGATAGATAGATAGATATGAAAGGCACTATATGATAGATAGATAGATAGATAGATAGATAGATAGATAGATAGATAGATAGATAGATAGATAGATAGATAGATAGATAGATAGATAGATAGATAGATAGATCATGTGAAAGGCACGATAGATAGATAGATAGATAGATAGATAGATAGATAGATAGATAGATAGATAGATAGATAGATAGATAGATAGATAGATAGATAGATAGATAGATAGATAGATAGATAGATAGATAGATAGATAGATAGATAGATAGTGTGAAAGGCACTATATAATAGATAGATAGATAGATAGATAGATAGATAGATAGATAGATAGATAGATAGATAGATAGATAGATAGATAGATAGATAGATAGATAGATAGATAGATAGATAGATAGATAGATAGGGATGACTTTACTCATTTTGTTATGTTACAGCCTTATTCCAAAATGGATTAAATTCATTTTTTTCCTCAGAATTCTACACACAACACCCCATAATGACAACGTGAAAAAAGTTTACTTGAGATTTTTGCAAATTTATTAAAAATACAAAAACTGAGAAAGCACATGTACATAAGTATTCACAGCCTTTGCCGTGAAGCTCAAAATTGAGCTCAGGTGCATCCTGTTTCCCCTGATCATCCTCGAGATGTTTCTGCAGCTTAATTGGAGTCCACCTGTGGTAAATTCAGTTGACTGGACATGATTTGGAAAGGCACACACCTGTCTATATAAGGTCCCACAGTTGACAGTTCATGTCAGAGCACAAACCAAGCATGAAGTCAAAGGAATTGTCTGTAGACCTCCAAGACAGGATTGTCTCAAGGCACAAATCTGGGGAAGGTTACAGAAAAATTTCTGCTGCTTTGAAGGTCCCAATGAGCACAGTGGCCTCCATCATCCGTAAGTTGAAGAAGTTCGAAACCACCAGGATTCTTCCTAGAGCTGGCCGGCCATCTAAACTGAGTGATCAGGGGAGAAGGGCCTTAGTCAGGGAGGTGACCAAAAACTCCGTCATAGCGCCAGAGGTCCTCTGTGGAGAGAGGAGAACCTTCCAGAAGGACAACCATCTCTGCAGCAATCCACCAATCAGGCCTGTATGGTAGAGTGGCCAGACAGAAGCCACTTCTTAGTAAAAGGCACATGGCAGCCCGTCTGGAGTTTGCCAAAAGACACCTGAAGGACTCTCAGACCACGAGAAAGAAAATTCTCTGGTCTGATGAGACAAAGATTGAACTCTTTGGTGTGAATGCCAGGCGTCACGTTTGGAGGAAACCAGGCACTGCTCATCACCAGGCCAATACCATCCGTACAGTGAAGCATGGTGGTGGCAGCATCATGCTCTGGGAATGTTTTTCAGCGGCATGGACTGGGAGACTAGTCAGGATAAAGGGAAAGATGACTGCAGCAATGTACAGAGACATCCTGGATGAAAACCTGCTCCAGAGCACTCTTGACCTCAGACTGGGGCGACGGTTCATCTTTCAGCAGGACAACGACCCTAAGCACACAGCCAAGATATCAAAGGAGTGGCTTCAGGACAACTCTGTGAATGTCCTTGAGTGGCCCAGCCAGAGCCCAGACTTGAATCTGATTGAACATCTCTAGAGAGATCTTAAAATGGCTGTGCACCGACGCTTCCCATCCAACCTGATGGAGCTTGAGAGGTGCTGCAAAGAGGAATGGGCGAAACTGGCCAAGGATAGGTGTGCCAAGCTTGTGGCATCATATTCAAAAAGACTTGAGGCTGTGATTGCTGCCAAAGGTGCATCGACAAAGTATTGAGCAAAGGCTGTGAATACTTATGTACATGGGATTTCTCAGTTTTTTTATTTTTAATAAATTTGCAAAAACCTCAAGTAAACTTTTTTCATGTTGTCATTATGGGGTGTTGAGTGTAGAATTCTGAGGAAAAAAATGAATTTAATCCATTTTGGAATAAGGCTGTAACAAAACAAAATGTGGAAAAAGTGATGCGCTGTGAATACTTTCCGGATGAACTGTAGATAGATATGAAAGGCACTATATAATAGATAGATAGATAGATAGATAGATAGATAGATAGATAGATAGATAGATAGATAGATAGATAGATAGATAGATAGATAGATAGATAGATAGATAGATAGATAGATAGATAGATAGATAGATAGATAGATAGATAGATATGAAGGGCTCTGTACAATGTTCGAGTCGTCTCCTTTGAAGTCTGCCCTGTAGACATTACACTCCTCCTCACTGCCCTGTGTTTTGAAGTCAGGGCACATTTCTGCCTTTATTAATATTCATTCCTTGTCAATTGCACAGTCTTTACTACCCTGTCCTTTTTTATGTTTTCATTTTCCTTTTATTTGATTTGCTCAAGGCTAACACATTTTTAATTAACTTTTCCTTTCTTAGTATCCATCACTTCCCAGCTACTGTAGATGAAGAAGCAGTTGCAGTATTTCTTGAAGTAATTGTGAAATTCCTGGCATGGGCAGGTTTTTCTCCAGGTCTTCATGGTTCCCTTCCAAATTCTCAAAGTTGTGCACATCAGGTTTATTTTTGATTTCAAATAGGTCCTTTGACCGTGTGAGTGTGAGTTTGGGTGGACTGGCACCCCATCCAAACTTGGTTTAACGTACGTCTTTGACCTGAACCTGCCTGGAACATCTTCTGCTCCTCAGCATCCCCAAATGAACAAGTGAATTTGAAAATGAATCCCTGTTACTTTAGCAAGTTCTGAATATAATCACTAGTGTGAATTGTGATACAGCAGAGTTTATGAAGGAAAGACACCAGTTCCAATTTCAAAGAAGTGCACATGGCCACCTTACCTTGTTCTTTTGTGTAATTCACCCTTCTCCTTCATTGTGAGAACTAGCTACAGTACAGTACAGTATCTACGGGAGTATTAGACAAATCCCTGTTTCTATTTATTTATTTTTTTCTGAAATGCCAGTTAGTCAAACGGAGGTACTCGTGCAGACACATTACGGCAGTCGTTGGTCCCCACAGCTAAACCAACACAGGCTCCCATGTTTAATGCTAACTCGAGATGAAGAGTAAAGCCCCATATATTAGAACTAAAGCACGGGAACCAGTGCCCCAAGGTAAGCAGACACGTCTTCATTCCTCACTCACCGGGCAGCTAATTTTAGTTTCCTTCAATTTCTAAAGAGTGCCATATTTTCAACTCCCTTCCTCAAGCATTTATTTATTTTTAAATTTCTTTTGGATTTGATCTTACCACTAATTTCATAAAGCTGTTCCAGACTGCTGCCAAAGTAGTTTGGATGGCACAGTTCTTACACTTCAGAGCGGCCACAAGATTATTTTCCTTTTCTTATTATTGTACCACATGCGGTTCGGGTAAAGAGCCATTTGAATTATGAAGGTAAGCTCTACATTGCAAAGTTCATTTGTGGGTTTAAAGTTACATAGCAAATTGTGCTGTTTTAGCCGAAAAGCCAAAAGTCTCTCTGCTCTTTATGTTTCACAGACTGCTGGGATGCATGAGAAAGCTGCAGACTCTACCAGTAAAGGAATTTGGACTGGCGTTTTTGCGTAAGGCCACAAGGTGGTGCAGCATTTGGTGGTGCCACCTTAGGGATGCAGCGTCATCAGTCAAAGGGTTATTGTCTGGGTGGAATACGCACATTCTCCATGTACCTTAATGTCTCTCCGGGCACACCAATTTTTCTGCTTCTATCTCCAAGTGGTATATTGTAAGTTAATCAACTATTCTAAATTCCCATGGTGACTACTGTCACTTGTTCGCAGCTGAAAACTGCCTACACATATGTGATAAATAGTCATGAGAGAAACCCCACTGAATTCACTTTGCCTTGAGTTTGGCAAAATCACGGAAATGTTTGCAAACTTCACCGAAAAATCAATGGGGAAGGAGAACCTGAACTACAGTAGTGGCCAAAAGTTTTGGCAGTGACACAAATGTTGAGTTTTGCAAAATGTGCAGCTTCAAGTTTCTGTGGTGGCAATTCACATTGTTTTTATATTATTGTGCAGAATGATCAGATGCATCATTGCAAAGAGCTTTAATTGTATAAAGAGTTAATTTTATCACAATAACCCTTTTTCACTTATTTTGCCCCTGGTACAAAATGATAAGCTAAAAGTGGCCAGCAAGTACTAGGACCATTTCTTCCTGAACAGTCAACTACAGAATCGTGTTGGCACCAGGGCATAGCTTGCTCAGTACTGGCAGCAGGTAGGTGTGAGTGCATCTGGACGCAGTGAGGTAAAGACTTTTGGACAACTTTGAGCCAAGAAGGGTAGTAAAGAAGCCTGGTGCAAAGTTATTTTTTCAGATGAATCCTCCTTCCAACTGGAAAATCTGGAAAAAAATGATTGTCTGGAGAAGGAAAAGGCGAACGCTACCATGAGTCCTGAGTCACTGTGCCAACAGTGAAGCATCCTGAGACAATCCATGTGTGGGGTTGCTTCTCATCCAAGGCAGTGGGCCCACTCACAGTTCTGCCCAAGAACACTGTCATAAATAAAGCACAGAATCTAAACGTCACCTGAAAGCAACTTCTCCCAATAATATGGTGGTGATCTGTGTATTTTCTAGCATGATGGAACATGTCACAAGGCAGAAGTGATAACAAAGTGACTCGGAAATCATAACGTTGAAAGTTTGGACCTGTGGCCAGGAAACTTCTCAGATCTTAATCCCATTGAGAACACTGTGACATGCGGTGAGGTTCATGGCTGGTGAGGCACTGACACCTTCAGAGTCAGATTTCCAAATATATGAACCCCAAAGAGTAGCTTATTCACTATTCACTTGGTAGCCTGCACATTGACTACTAGTTATGTTTCATATATCATCAGCATTCTTTACACACAGACAGGTAAGGTGCACATTGGCTAAGAAAGAAGATCACATTTACAGCAGCGAGAGAGAGCAGAGAGAGCGCATTTGTTCTGCAACGTCCATGTGTTCTAAATTTGCCGTTGCAATCTCACAATTCATACTCATTCAATACAAATGAAAGTATAGAGCGGTGTATAAAAAAAAACGTATTTCAATTTTGACCTTAGTTAAAATATTTAGTTGTTTTTAATAAGCTTTTAATTCTTATGCTTTAATCCATTTTAATACAGACTGCTTAAAAAAGGATAACAAGAAAAACAAAATAATATTTTATTTAAGGTTTGTAAATATTGGATTTTTTTTTTCTTAGTGTAAAAGAGGGGCGTCGGGGACCTCTGGAAATGCGCTAATTCGCAGGGTTTAGCTAACAGAAAGCCGAGTGCAGGAGTCACGGTCAGATGACAGGCGATATGAGACTGTTGAATTCCAGTATTTTATATTTATGTAACGTAAAAAAAACAACTGAAACAATAAACAAACAAACATGCTGTAGATAAAAGAAAAGTCTGTCGTGAATAGGCAACCACTTCCGGTCGAGGGCATGATCTTATTACAGTAATCCCTCACTTATCACGGGAGATAGGTTCCAAGGCCGACCGCGATAACTGAATTTCCGCGAAGTAGGGACATTTAAACCCTCCCTGTATTGTTTACAACCCACCCTTTACTCTATTAATAACAGGGACAACTGCTAAGCAATATGAAATCAGTAGATAAGTTTACACTTACTGTATAGCGAAGTACACGTAGCTATATATGACGTGATGATGGTGATGAATATGCTGCGCAGTAAAAATGATGACGATGAAGGTGATAATCCTCTGAATGCAGTAGCAAGAGCACGTTAATGCTGAATGAGTGAGATGAGACTTCCTGGTTAATGCAGCACTCCGTCGCTGAGCCAATCAGCAGCACACAGGAACTTAACTGCGTGCTCTGATTGGGTAGCTTCTCAGCCATCCGCCAATAGCATCTCTTGTATGAAATCAACTGGGCAAACCAACTGAGGAAGCAAATACCAGAAGTAAAAAGACCCATTGTCCGCAGAAACCCGCGAAGCAGCGAAAAATCCACGTTATATATTTAGATATGCTTACATATAAAATCCGCGAAATCGTGAATCCGCGAAAAGTAAACCGTGAAGTAGCGAGGGATTACTGTACACTTTCTTACACTTAGTCTGATCCCATTTGTTTTTATAAAACTGAAAACCGTTTATGGTCTTACTTTTATTTGTAAATGAAGTCCATGCGCCTATCCTTATCTATGAAAATCTCCGTCAATTTCTTGTAAAAGTCCTCCTTATTTTCCTTTAGTTTTAAAAGTTTTAATCTTCCATTTTGGCAGTCAGTCAGAACAAAAAATAGAAATAAAAAGACCGCTGCAGTGCACTTGACTTTCTGATATCACTAACTTATTGGCACCCAGAGCCTCTGAGTAGAAGAACAGCAGCAACGAGCACCTATTGGGCTCACATGCGCCCTCTTTGGTGCGGCACGGTACTGTCTGCCTCATCTTGTGACTTTTCACTGCGTTTTTATGTCCGATCAGCAGGACTAAATATGTCACACACATTCATTAAAGGTATTAGTCAGACTGCATAATAAATGTGTCTGCAAACATTATATTGGTGACATAGAGAGAGACAGCAATAGGCATGCGAAAATTGCATGGATCAGCCCCGTGTGTGAGGGAAAGCGCAGTCCGAGGTGAGGTGAGGCTCGTTACTGCCGCACCTCGCGTTTCTCTCTTCTATTTGAGCAGGAAATGTGCAAATTCAGCGATTTTGACTATAAAAATGATCACAATTATTGGAATCATACAGAAAACAAATTTACAGCAAAGACCAGTGGACAAATTCATTTTATGCTATCATTATTAGTTTTTTTTTACTTTTTATATTGTGTTAATTACTGTTCAAGTTCATGTGCTAATTGGGCACTTGCTGCAGTGCCACTCGCGTATCCGAAGCTGATTTCCCCAGTTTGCACATGAACTTGATGTTAGCATGTTGTTCGAACTGCGACATTGCGCCAATTGAGTGTGCACACGTCTAACTGAAACAGCAACAATGAACAAAAAACAATACTACACGCCAGAAACCAATCCAGACCTGCTGTAACTGGTCTGCAGATGTATTGCGCTCCCCTCCACAACAATGTGTGCGTAATCTGATCTGTCACTCTCCCGAACTTTTTGACTGCTCCTGTATTATATTATATTATATTATATTATATTATATTATATTATATTATATTATATTATATTATATTATATTATATTATATTATATTATATTATATTATATTATATTATCTGCAGTGGGCTGGCACCCTACCCAGGGTTTGTTTCCTGTCTTGCGCCCTGTGTTGGCTGGGATTGGCTCCAGCACAACCCCGTGACCCTGTAGTTAGGATATGGTGGGTTGGATAATGGATGGATGGATATTATATTATATTATATTATATTATATTATATTATATTATATTATATTATATTATATTATATTATATTATATTATACTAGGGGCAGTCAAAAAGTTCCCAGAATTGTGATATAGCGGGAAAGTGAGAGATCAGATTACACAAGTAGAAGAAACATTTACATATTGAAGAAATTAAATCAAATGCAGTTTATTCTTTTACAGGTTTGAATTAGTAATCTGCCCATCATAGATAGGTAACTCAGCCTGTTTTTTAAATAAAATGACATTTAAAAATAAAAGTTGACCATATTTGTTGTAAGTTACATTTCAGTTTCAGTTCTATATGAAAGAAGACACAAACAATGATAACGGGTTTAGGGAACTCACCTTGGTGATCTGGTATATCTGAAAGGTGTAAATCAAAAGAAAACACTAAATAATTGCAGAAGCATCTTCACAGATGCAAGTTCATAACAGAAATGACTCAAGATGGCCGATTTCAGGGTTTTGAGTTCAGCAAACAGGAAGGGGCGGGTCCAGGCAGATGGACAAGGGAGTGACATCAGAGACCGAGTAGCTGTCAATCTTCCATTCTGGAGAGGGAGGAGAGTAGAAGACATTAGTATACAGTGCCAGCCTCTGGTCCGGCGGGTAATTACTGTCACCAATACCCTTGAGTTGTCTCCCGTGACATGTTTTATTTATCCACTGTGTATAAAGTCAATGGAGCTAGTGGGTTTATCACATACTCATGCTATTTGTTTTTAAATAATTTATTTCTTTTTACATGAAAAGTACACTCTGGTTAAGTTTAGGTGATTGGCTCGTCACCTCAAAAACTTTATTTTACATTTTTTGTTATGAAATGTACCTAATATTCCTCCCTCAAAATTTTTCTCTGGTGAGCAACCCAGATACCAAAATATCATTTACACCCTGATCTCAGGTAAAGCCGAGAAATCACAAGAAGAAGCTAAAAGGAAGTAAGACTATTCAAGATGTCCCTTCCTCAATGAACTGTCTCTCCTGCCGCCCTCCTCCACCAACCCCGCTTCATTTAACTCGAGAGCTCAGACATCTCCAGGGCCCCCTAAATAACATTTTGACGACTGCGTGTGAAAGCCAGGGATGTCTTTACTTTCATTAACTATCCTCGCTTGTGTAATGTAGCGTTTTGGTAACAGTCAGGGAATTTCCCATGGCATCTGCATGATCAATTTTAATTCTGTGCATTCCTGCAGGATTTTTCACAATGACACATTCGAAACATCCCCAGCTCTCCGCAAAGCCACTTAAAGTTCACCGCTTGCATTCCTCAGCCTGTGCTAATCCTCTACCCGCAGAAACGTTCACTTGTGTGACTCAGAGGAAGTCACACAGCAGTCATATGGAAGATTTGCAGCTGAGCTCCCATTTTGCTTCACTGCCCAGGTAAAGAGGTACAAGGAGATAGAGAGAGAGATGGACCGATGGGGAGAGCCCCCCACCCCCCCTCCTTGTTTCGCCTGAAGGGAATGAAGCAAGTTAAATGCTTAAAAGTAAAAGCAGATGAATGGGGGGGGCGGGGGTAAGCAAGAGGCTGCCCCCAGTGGGTCCTAGACCACCATGTACTTACACAATCATCACTTTTTGAACTTGGCCTACAAACAGAGTAAAGACTATGCGGCTTTTTAGAAGGTAATATTCATGAAAATTACTTAACACTCTCATAGATGCATCGGTTATGTTAAACGACGATTCTAAACTGAACTTGAGCGAGTATGAGTGATGGGACGGATGACAGTGGCCCTTTGTTATTCCATTAAACCAGCATCCCAATCAGGACAGGGACAGCAACCATCCTGGCCATAATGCCAGTCCATCCGTGGTGCAAACCATAATGGCCAGGATTGATGGGATTCCTTTACCAGGTCAGAACTATTGTATGTTGCGCAGCTTTGTAAAGATAAACATTTTATCTGAACTAATTCAAAGATTATATAAATTGTGGAAGATGCCAGCCCATACCACAGACAGAGATGCAGACCCACAATATCCAGAACTCACACTTTAAATTTTTGTTTCTTCTGCACACACAATAAACACACAGTGTACCAATCACCTCACTAAACTCACATAATCCTTTTCTTCTCTTATCTTTCTTCTTATTCTTTCTGCCGCCTCCACTCCTCTTCTCGCAAGCTCCATCCTCTGCCTCTCGACTCCGGCTCCCCGAATGGAGTGAGGGGGCCTCCTTCATATTGTACCCAGATGTGCTCCAGGTGCTCGTTGATGGTCTTCCTGCAGCTCTTCCTGGTGTGGCAGAAGTGCAGCATGGGCATCCGGAAGCACTCCAGGTGTGTCTGGTTCCTGTTGCAGCAGCTCTTCCTGGAGTGATGCAAGTGCTGCAGTCCACGGCTTAGCAAATGTCCAGTCGCTCCCTAACGGTGGCCACAGTCCCCCATAAGGTTGAGCTTCCAAGCTCTGTTCCCATTGTCCTAACACCCACCAGGATGGCTGCCCTCTTGTGTTCTAGGGGAGATATTGCTCCTTTCCCAGTCCTTCCACTCTCTGGACATTCCGGCTGGGCATGAGCCCCAGCTGTCTGCCACAAAACTGAGCAACAGTTAAGTTATTCTTAAACCAATAAATTTAATATGGGAGGCTAAATGACTTCTCTGGTGGCTTTAGATTTCCAGAGTTCTCAGTTGGCCTGCCTTCTGGTGCCATAAAATTTGCATTCTCTTCCTGTATGCCCGGGTCGGCTTTAATTCAAGTAATTTGTCCTGGTGTTAGTTTGTGTGTGGGTGTGTGTGTGTGTTTGTTTGTGATTTCCCATTCAGCGCCTCTTCCTACCTTGTGTTCCATCTGAGCCTTGGTGGACGGAGCCCATTGCCATCAGATCCCCTTTAACTTCCCGTCATTTAGTACTCGAATGTTGTGCCATTATGGATGTA
The DNA here is from genome assembly GCF_900747795.2 of Erpetoichthys calabaricus. Classification (NCBI taxonomy): domain Eukaryota; kingdom Metazoa; phylum Chordata; class Cladistia; order Polypteriformes; family Polypteridae; genus Erpetoichthys; species Erpetoichthys calabaricus. Next base: position 25,929,385 of record NC_041396.2, on the reverse strand, counting down.
ATGGGAAGTCAAGCAAAATGACACCTTTTATTGGCTAACTACAAAGATAACAATATGGAAGCATTCGAGGCAGCTTGCTTGCTTTATTTCTCATTACATTCCCTGCATCTATAAATATGAATTTACTATAAACTCTTAAAACGCAGAGTCTATGCTTTATCCCTATGAGCAGATTTCTTCCTACGAACGCAGGGTTCATTATCGGCAGTCACGCTTGAGGCCTTGGGCTCCCTCACACTAGACCTCTGTGATTTTAAAATAATTTGAAAGATCTTCTTCTCACCTTTGTTCTTTCAGAGACCACCATTTCACAGGGTCATCCATCAGCTAAGCCATTTTATTAATTACAGCCTCTTTTCTTCTACGGTCAATGAGGGTCAAAGCCTGTCCAAAGGTACAACTGCTCGTTGGGTGACACACAGGTCAGGCAAATAATCAAGTAGAAACCAAGCAAATGGCGCAGACATAACGCCTTAATTAACACCAACAGCACGACCACACAAATGGAGGGAGTAGCGTATTTAGGAGAAATATATTTCAAAGATCGAAGAAGGCCAGAGGTGTGAATCTAAATATTTCCAAATTGTTTCAAGCAGCATAATGCCACCTGTGATCATGAATATTATTACTACTATTGTTTAATTAAAAAAGACAGAGGCAGGAATTAAAAGGAGAACCTTTAGTTTTTACTGTGTGAAATGAGGAGGGGGCTCACAAGCCATCCTCCAACCCGGATCCAATAGGCCAAAGTAATAACCAAAATATTATTATTAAAAAGGGGAAAGAAAAAATTATAATATAGAAATAACACAGAAATTACCCACCATGGCCTAGTCATTCTGGCCCCCTAATCATCCAATGTCTAAAACTGCCCATCTTTCTGATCTCTTCACCACCTAAAAGCTAATGTGTGGTGAGTATACTGGCTCAAAAATGGCTGCCGTTGCATCACCCAGGTGGATGCTACATATTAGTGGTGGTTGAAGTGGCTCCCCACTCACTATGAAAATCAATTTAAGTAGTGAGAAAAGCGCTATACAAATGTAAAGAATTATTATAAAGATTTTAAGGCATTTTCACACCTAGTTTGTTTGGTGCGTTTGGTGCAATTTTCCCAAAAGTCTGGTTTGTTTAGGTAGATGTGAACACACAAATTACACTCCAGTGTGGACCAGAATAACTACACAGAGACCCTTTGGAAAGGGTGGTGTGACCACCAAGGGGCACACCAGCTCCCCAACACCCGACAAAAGCAAACACCAGGCACAAGTCCAGCAACACACATGTTTATCCGAAGAGTGGGAAACGCTTCCTTTTGTTTCCCCCACCACCGCACTGTGTACAGCACAGTATTAGGCACAATAAACACACTTCTTTTTTTGCCTTGTCTCCTTCTTTCTTCTTCCATGTCCAATCCTCCTCTGGCAAGCTTTGTCTCTCTCCCTTCCGACTCTGTCTCCTTGGGTGAAGTGAGGTGGCTCCTTTCGTGCTTCACATGGGAGTACTCCAGGTGGCTCATCAAAGAGGTCTGAAATCACTCCCAGGTGTGGCGAGAGCCCAACATAGGGCTCTACAGCTCCCCCTGCTTGCTGCCATGGACTCCAACTTCCATGGAGCCCTGCGGGGATCCGAGGTGCCGCTACAACCTTTGGGCTTGCCATCTAGCACTCCAAGGGAGGCAGTGCCCTGTGTATATCTGCTCCCCTGGACCTTCCACTCCTCCTGGCCAGGCAAGAACACTGGTCGTCCGTTACAGTGGTCTTGGCGAGTTACCAACCCTAGAGTGGGTCACATGTGGTATGAATGTGATCTAGCGATCTAACTACATGAAACACTGCATTATGGGTGAAATTGTGCATGCTGTGCTAGTCACACTTAGTGTCTGGTGTCAGTACTTCATAAATCTCATTCACAACATAATGAGTTGAGGTTTAACATGGAGCATCAAAAATTACAAAGAAGTAAAAACTAAATACGCACTTAAAGAACAAATGTAACACAATTCACATTAAACAACTCGCGCAATTACAAGTCAATCACAGTAAACCAAACGCCTGATTTAGCCTAAGAGCCTCTCTCATGCAAAGTCGAACAGCTGGTCAATATATACAAAAATAAAAAGAAAAGGTGTAAATTCACTTGTGAGAGGGTCACCCTAAATACATACAGAGGTGGAGAGAAACAAATACAAGGGTCCTGAGAGGTAAGCCCCCTAATCTTGCACTGTGAAAGTGATGCGCTGGTGAGACATTCCTATCAGTGCCATCACTTCACAGGCACGATACAGACTAACGTTGACTTATGTAATAAATGTTAATCAAACATTTCAAAATGAACATTATCAATGAATATTTACATAAGTGAAATGGCAGTAGACATATGTATCGAGAGTTAACGCTCATATGGTGGCTTCTGAAGAGGAAATATGAAACATCATACGGTGAAATGAAACTCATCTGATATATGTTTTTGTAGATTTCTGAATTTTATTCTGCTATATTGTCTTTTTGTTCTATTTCAATGCTTTTTTTTATCCTGTACTTATATTTGTTTAGTGTTTTATGCTGATATTACAGTAATTATATCCTATGTTACAGATGCCCTGTGGTTCTTTCTGACTTTCTGCAAGGCACATGGCAAAGGAACTATATAAATAAAATATCCATCCATTATCCAACCCGCTATATCCTAACTACAGGGTCACAGGGGTCTGCTGGAGCCAATCCCAGCAAGGCAGGAAACAAACGCTGGGGAGGGCACCAGCCCACCGCAGGGCGCACACACACACACACACAAAGCACAATTTAGAATCGCCAATGCACCTAACCTGCATGTCTTTGGACTGTGGGAGGAAACCGGAGTACCAGGAGGAAACCCACGCAGACGCGGGGAGAACATGCAAACTCCACGCAGGGAGGACCCGGGAAGTGAAATACAACATATTATTTTTATGTTTCCACCTTAATAAAAGGATAGCATCTGTGCGATTAACCAGTTGCTAGGCCTCTGTCATTCCAACAAATGGCACATCACATACATTTTTAGTAGTAAAATGCATAGAATTTGTTATTCCAGTAGGTGGTGCATCACAAACATCATCACTACTTTTAAAAATCCCATACCACATAGCATATAAACGGATATATACGCATTGCATGGTGCTCTGCAAATGTTAATGCTGAGGTCTATGTTGATTACTTAGACTTCAACAACCAGTAAGGGGCGGTGCAGCCCCTCTACACAAGTCCCATTTTAAATAAAAGATTTATTTGCACAAATACTTTACAAAAAAGGCTTCACAAGTGACAGAAACACAAATATTCTTCTTCCTTCCACTCCTCCAGGTGAGCTTGCTCTCTCTTCTACCCGACTCCAACTCACCTGAATGAGGCTGAGCAGCTCCCTTTTTCTTAGGCCTGAGAGTACATCTGGTGTTAAGGCATAGTCCGATGTAAGCACGTCTGGGTCGAGCAGAAGTCCCCGAAAGCAGAGTTCATAATTTCCCACAGCACTCTCTGGTGGTAACAAGGCTATCCCATGGGACTTCAGTTCCCAGCATGTCTTGGAGGTGTCCATACTGGTAGCGCTGCCCAGGGATGTTGCCACCTAACATGTCGGTGAAGCATGTAGTACTGACCAGCTGTCTCCCCCTGTCTTTCCTGGCCAGGTTTTGTTCCTCGATCCATTCCTGCTTGAATGCCAGTGTACCCACTGCTGCACTGGCATCTTTTGCCTGTTTCCTGGTCGAGACAGAACAATCTTCGCCCTCCTACTTGTGCCTTAGAAGGGCTGGCCTCCCATCCAGATAAGGAACCTTGTCCTGTCCTGGTCAGGACGCCCGTCCATGTGTGCCATCCATCATAATGGATAGTACAGTACTGCCATAAAACTAAGGCACATTAGTGTATGCCCTGAACAGATATTGCCTATTTAAAACATGCTCTTTTTGTACCACGCATATTAGTGGATAATATTTTACTAATCTTCCAGGTTTTTTCATAATAGGTGTTTAACTCATAATTATAGAAACTCTGCACTGTTGACAACATTCCATGATATTTTGTCCTGGGGGAAAAAAAAATGTTGCTGCCCAATGAAAGAAATCCACAAATTGCCCATAAGATATTTATTGCTGTGTTTAGTTCACTTGAAAGGCGAACTAACTGGAAATTGAAATAAAGTAACAAATCATCTTGGATTCAGAACAAAGCAAATGGGTGTTTGCTACGAGTGAGAAAAGGCCTTAAGCCCTATGGGCCTGAGGCTCATTATTGACTCTTACCTGAATTTTAAATCACATATTAATCAGACTGGTGCAGTGGGTAGCGCTGCTGCCTCGCAGTTGGGAGACATGGGGACCTGGGTTCACTTCCCGGGTCCTTCCTGCGTGGAGTTTGCATGTTCTCCCCGTGTCTGCGTGGGTTTCCTCCCACAGTCCAAAGACATGCAGGTTAGGTGGATTGGCGATTCTAAATTGGCCCGTGATTGTGTGTGTCCTGCGGTGGGTTGGCACCCTGCTTGGGTTTGGTTCCCGCCTTGTGCCCTGGGATTGGGTCCAGCAGACCCCCGTGACCCTTTGTTCAGATTCAGCAGGTTGGATAATAGATGGATATTAATCAGACCACTAGAACAGCATTTTTTCACTTAAGAAATATAGCAAAAGTTAAACCTCTTATAACATTACAAGATGCTGAAAAATTTGTTCACACTTTTGTTTTGGTTACGATTTGGAGTTTAAGGTGAGAGACATTCTGAAATATACTGTAGGATGGAGTGAGATTATTTAAGGCTTTATAAACCATAAGCAAGATTTTAAAGTCAATTCTAAATGGCACAGGTAACCAATGCAGTGACATCAAAACTGGGGTGATGTGCTCAGATTTTCTTTCCCTAGTTAAGACTCTAGCAGCTGCATTCTGCACTCGTTGCTATCGATTGATGTCTTTTTTTGGGTGGTCCTGAGAGGAGTGCGTTACAGTAATCTAGCCTACTGAAAACAAAAGTGTGAACTAATTTCTCAGCATCTTGCAATGTTATAAGAGATCTAACTTTTTCGATATTTCTTAAGTGAAAAAATGCTGTTCTAGTAATCTAATTAATTTGTGATTTCAAATTCAGGTCAGAGTCAATAGTCACCCCTAAATTCTTTACCTCCGTCTTGACTTTTAATCCTAATGAATCAAGTTTATTTCTAATAGCTTCATTATATCCATTTTTACCAATCATTTTGCCAATGTCATCAGCTAATGCCAGTACCGCACTTTTATTTTAGATCTCAATCTCCAGGATCACATGCACCAATATTGGAGTCTGACATTTCAGAATCCAATTCAAAATAATGAAAAATATGCAAAGCGTCATCCACTGAGAAATTTTGCTTTGCACATTTGCTTTTCTATCTTGCCAGATGTCGATGCCATTCTAGACATTGTATACTCTCACGCACACGGATTGGATGTCAAGTCAACAAGTCTAACAGTCCTCTGTGGAAGAAGGACACCGAGGAAGACAGGAGTGCCATTAAACAATGTTCATTTATTACAGAATTAATAAACAGGTGAGTAGAATGGAGCTTTCTACTTGCAAGTCAGAAAAACTCTCCCATCTTCTGGCTGCTTATATAGTTTTTTAACTCTTTGTGCCCTTTTCCAAAATACTTTCAAATTTGCTTCAGTGTTTCCTCTTTTTGCTAGCTTTTTTGTATGTCATCACATTTTTATTTGTATTCTTAGGCATAGAACATTCTTTTGCTAACATTTGCTTTTAGGAAATAACAAAACATTCTTTTGTTAACAGTTGTTGTCACCCTGCTTTAAATATCCTTGCTTACACACACGCTTATATTAGTCAATTGCTTATATCAGTATATCAATATCATTACATTAATATATAGCAGTAGTTCTCAACCTGTGGGGTGGGCCCCCCTAGGGGGGCGCGAAGTAACAAAAAGGGGGGCGTGAAGATGTGAAAAAAAGAAAACAAGAATCGAAAATATGAAAAATACATCTATTGAAACCAAAATAAATTAACTTAAACTACATCCTGATACTAGAAAAATAAATATAGAGTTAGATAAATGTCGATAAAAGTTAAGTAGTGTGGCAGATTGCTGGGGTCATTACCTGGCCGGGATGCCTAAAAGGACCGGAAGGTGGCAGGAATAGCTTCCGGGCCACGAGGGGGCAACTGCCCTGGAGCAGGAGAGGACCACGGGAGAAGAACAAAGAGCTTCTGGCCTGTTGGGACCCGTGGCCACCGCCAGCTGGAGCTTCAAGCCTCGTAGGACTTGGAAATAGTTACTTCCGCCACACTCGGCAAGATGGCGGAGGAACCTACCAGGGACACCTGGAGTGCTTCCGGTGCAAAGTGCAGCACTTCCGCCACACCAGGAAGTGCTGCCGGATGGACGTCATCAGACACCTGGAGCACATCCGGGCAGGGATAAAAGGCGCCGCCTTCCTACAATCTGGGAGCCAGAGTCGGGAGTGGGAGCAGGACAAATCTCCCAGGAGGAGAATAGAGGACTGAGAAACAGATTTATTGGGGTGATTATTGCTGAGTGCATTGTGTGTAGTGTTGGGACTGTGTTTATTAATGTTTAATAAACGTGTGCAATTTATAAAGATGTGGTGTCCGGACAAATCTCACAGTAGGCATAATAAAATATGCATCTATGATATATCATTAATTAAAAAAAAAACAAATTGATATTAGCGGGCTCCTTTCAAAAAAACCTTAGGGGGGCGCGATTAAAACTGTTATGAGAACTCAGGTCGCAAATACTTAAAGGTTGAGAAACGCTGATATATACACTGTGTGACAGATTGAGGTCGCTGTCGTCCTCTTGAACCCTCGGACAATACGCCAAACACCAGGTAAAAGTCCAAATATTACTTTTATTTGAACAATAACGTGCACAAAGCACCCTCCACTCCACAATACTCATAAATTAATCAATACTCTAATCAATACAATACTCAATCCTCCACACTCCCAGACACTTCGCCACCCTTCCACCCAGCTCAGCCCAGTGTACTGGTTTCCCAAAGTCCTTTATATAGTCCATGACCCGGAAGCGTTTCTCTCTTTTGTCCATGTGATCATGAACACTTCCGGGTCGGATAAAAAGCTCCTTTCCTCAACCCGGAAGCACGTTGTTTCTTCTTGTCATATGATCATGATGCACTTCCGGGTTATAGGGCACGTAAGAGTCCGATAGCCCCCTTACAGCGACTTCTGGTGGTCCCCAGGGTATCCAGCAGGGCTGTGCATAAAAACTCCTCCTGGCAGCCTGGGGGTGAGGACCGGAAAATTTAGCCGGCCACACACCACAACTGAAAAAAAAAAAAGGTGATGATTCACACTTAATATTTTCAATCTGAACCAATATAATTCGTTTTAGCTTATTGATCCCACAATTTTTAAGTTGAGGCAAATCATTTAGAGTGATTGGGTGCAATTCACTTGTTTTATACTAAATCTATTTTTTAAGTTGTTCTTTTTTTTGGCAGTTGGAAAGCCAGCATGCTGGAAAGTTCGACCGGAAGAATATACAAACGGCCCCTCAAGCACAGCACACGAACAAACTAAAATATTAGGTTAACTGAAATAGGATTTTTATGTTTATTCCCTCCACCATAACTTACTTTGGTACAAACAAATGTGTTTACTTTGATTGATATCTGAAACCAAATATTTCAAGCTACAACACTAAATGACTAATCTTAAGTTGCTTGAAAGAGAAAATTTACATTGAATGAACAACATCTATGTTATACTTTTTTCAGTGTGGTAATATATATATATATATATATATATAATGTAGCATTGTATTGTATATTGTAGCTTCCACACCTCCTAGTAAAGGGGGTCTACCTATAACACAAGGACGAACTTTGTCAACATTTACAGCCAATTATCTCCCTCTACCAGTGTTGTGCACGAACAAACAAGTTCAAAAGAGTGTTGCGTTCATTAAACAAGCTCATTTTTCTCAGAACGGTGAACTTAACGTAATGTATTTGCAAGTGAAGAATTTGAACGTGTGCGAGTTCAGTTTTAAGTGACATTCTGGATTATTTTAGGTTCAGATTAAACGTTTTGCCTTACCCTGTAATGTAGGGGTGGAGCTGAATCCTAATACGGTATTCGGATGAGCACAAATAGTGGCTTTTTACAAATATTTATTTTGTACAAATGTTTTGCCATTTATTTGTACAGTGATCCCCGCTATATTGCGGTTCAGGTATCGCACTCCCGCTATATCGAGGAAAAATTCAATAAGTACTGTACATCCTAACTGTAGTGTACTTTGCAGCCATTTCATAACAAAGCACACGGTTTTCAGCAGACACTACGGTAGACAAAGAGTTTCGCGTTACAGTACCCAGATGATTTCTTACAAGGCCCGTTATTGGCTGAAAGAGGAGACTCAGCCAATCAGAGTGGGATTTTCATTCCCCTGGGCTCTGATTGGCTGCTGCTAACGTAGTGTAATCTCGTAAGAACAGCGAGCGTGGGTCCCCGACGCATCTCGGTTCTCTGCGTATCACGTACCTTGCTTGTGGTCCGGTTGTTGTGAGCAAACTTTTTGTGAACTTTTTGTTTTATTTTAAGCCCTACGATGGCTCCCAAGCATCCTGCATCTTCTAAACCTTCTGGTAGTAGTGAGCCTAAGTGCCAGAGGAAGACCTTGACCATTCAGGAGAATGAATGAATCTTTGGGAAGGAAATCGTTACGCGGACGTCGCTAACCACTACAAGTTTACATGTGTTTAAAGCGTGTGGGAGGGGTATTTTAAGGCTTAAACTATAAAAAAATGTTCATTTATATGGTCTTTCTATATCGCGGATTTCACCTATCGCTGATGGGTCTGGAACGTAACTTCCGCGATAGGCGTTGGATCACTGTATTCAGAAAAAATGACGTAAAGTCTGCCTGCTTGTGCTTAAGCTGCACCCCTGCTGACACGAGCAGGCGGTGAAGCTCCGCTTTCGCTTTTAGGAAAACATTGTACTTCGCGAGGCCACTTTATATTTTTCCCCGTTGGACATGCAATATGTGACGCAAATTTTGACCGGCAGTGTAATAAGTTAGTTCACCTACACGCTGGTTCCACGGTCACCATTGTTGTCACATGGTTGGAAATAGAGTGGTAATTTATATGTATACTTGCATCTATTTAATTTCTTTTTTGACCGGGAGGATATTAACATATATGTTTATATGTGTTTGTTCCTGGGTATAACACAATAGTGTATTTAAATAAAAAAGTCTTCATAATTATTGTATTTTATTCAAGAACACTGTAATAGCCTAATATAAGGCATGCAAAATCGAAAAAAGTAAACTCATTTTGTTATTTATTCTCACTAATTAAAAAGAACAAAATGAACTGAACATGCACTAGTTCAAAATTGAAATAGTGAACTATGAATGTGAATTTATTAATTTTAATCTGTGTGAACTGAACTTTGAGCGAGTTCTTGTGAGGTGTGAACTTGCACAACACTGCCCTCTACCTGTGGATGTCCTCCAAAACCCATTGATCTTGACAAAAGTCGACATCCACCCTAAATGAGTTAAGCTCTACCTCATGATTACATCTCGCTACTACTTCAGGGGTCCCATTTGGGTTATGAAGGTCTTGATGCATTCAATAAGGAACTCCACCTAGCAGCTGCCAAGTGTTAGGGCTAGCATTGATAAACTGTGTCGAGTCCTAGGAGGGTCCCAACTGTATTGTGGTGGTACTCCACACTTCCATCTATCAGTTTAGGGGGGGTTGCTTAATATTTTAATAATAGCTTTAACTGTCCTGGGGTTGTGACCTACATTAAATTCACAAATGCTAAAGTCACCATCATTACCACACACTGTGGCTCACTCAGTGTGTCACAATCTTTCTGGTCTGCTTAGTGTCTGAGTGGAGTTTACCTTTTCTCGCCCATCACCCAGATGGGCATTTTTCAGGTACTATGATTTCTTCCCAAAATGGTGCAGCTTTGGATGACCACCAGCTCTAAGTTAGGTCAATATGAGTGAGTGGAGTGTGTGTGTCCTGCAATTGTATTTCCTGTCTTGTGTTCACATGCCCGTTTGTTTTTGAATAAGCAAGTTTGCAAAAAGTATGTATAAACATAAAATCTGACTTGTGTTCTTTAACCACACTGTAAAACGAGCAGAACACAATGTCCTCCATAAATATTATGTGAAATTCCAGATATTTGTCCGCTAAGCTAATTAAAATGTACTTACTGTACTACAACGTGGAACACTAAAATCAACAATAAAGAACTAAATAGCTAAATTGTATATTTTCATTCAGGTTTGGCAGCCTGAAATCACAGACGTGTCGCCAGAATGCCTTCACAAACGAGGCAGACAACATTGCAGCAAGGATAACCTGTTCAGAGGCCCTTTTGTGACAGCATAATTGCTGGTTAGAAAACTTCAGGATGCATGAGAATGGAAGGAAGGTGATTATCATGCAAGCCTTTCATTACCTGACCAGTTATGACTGACTCACAGGTAATCATTGTTACCGAGTATATTTGAAAACAATTAAAACACTGCAAAATGACAAGATATTTCCAAACACAAGTCACAGTCGAGCGACCAATCAGGGCTCAGCCTTTGCAGGGAACTGTTCACATGTGAAAAGTCTGTGCTGCGCAATTCAGTGTTTTTGAGGAAGCTGATTAATAATCTGTCTGATAAATCTGACCCCGTTTATTCAAGTGAGCTCGAAATTCTTACACATGATAAAAGAGAGTTTGTTTGTCAAACACCTATCGGTATTCTTTCTTGGGATACCAAGTATCGTGACAAGGCAGGATTATTCTAACAAGTAACATTTGGCTTCTCCTGCAGGTTTTGGGCACATCAATATGATGCAATGCAGTGCAGTGTCGTCCTGCAAAGCAGCTACAGGATGTTAACACATACCTGTGGCCTCACACGAGTTTAATTCTTCAGTTAATTCATATGCACAGCATCCAGTTTAATGATGTTTTACTGCTTGTTTGGATTGTGAGATGGCAACCAATCAAAGAGCCTCAGACCTTCAAAAGATAGATAGATAGATAGATAGATAGATAGATAGATAGATAGATAGATAGATAGATAGATAGATAGATAGATAGATAGATAGATAGATAGATAGATAGATAGATAGATAGATAGATAGATAGATATGAAAGGCACTATATGATAGATAGATAGATAGATAGATAGATAGATAGATAGATAGATAGATAGATAGATAGATAGATAGATAGATAGATAGATAGATAGATAGATAGATAGATCATGTGAAAGGCACGATAGATAGATAGATAGATAGATAGATAGATAGATAGATAGATAGATAGATAGATAGATAGATAGATAGATAGATAGATAGATAGATAGATATGAAAGGCACTATATGATAGATAGATAGATAGATAGATAGATAGATAGATAGATAGATAGATAGATAGATAGATAGATAGATAGATAGATAGATAGATAGATAGATAGATAGATATGAAAGGCACTATATGATAGATAGATAGATAGATAGATAGATAGATAGATAGATAGATAGATAGATAGATAGATAGATAGATAGATAGATAGATAGATAGATAGATAGATAGATATGAAAGGCACTATGATGATAGATAGATAGATAGATAGATAGATAGATAGATAGATAGATAGATAGATAGATAGATAGATAGATAGATAGATAGATAGATAGATAGATAGATAGATAGATAGATCATGTGAAAGGCACGATAGATAGATAGATAGATAGATAGATAGATAGATAGATAGATAGATAGATAGATAGATAGATAGATAGATAGATAGATAGATAGATAGATAGATAGATCATGTGAAAGGCACTATATATTAGATAGATAGATAGATAGATAGATAGATAGATAGATAGATAGATAGATAGATAGATAGATAGATAGATAGATAGATAGATAGATAGATAGATAGATATGAAAGGCACTATATGATAGATAGATAGATAGATAGATAGATAGATAGATAGATAGATAGATAGATAGATAGATAGATAGATAGATAGATAGATAGATAGATAGATAGATAGATAGATAGATAGATAGATAGATAGATATGAAAGGCACTATATGATAGATAGATAGATAGATAGATAGATAGATAGATAGATAGATAGATAGATAGATAGATAGATAGATAGATAGATAGATAGATATGAAAGGCACTATATGATAGATAGATAGATAGATAGATAGATAGATAGATAGATAGATAGATAGATAGATAGATAGATAGATAGATAGATAGATAGATAGATAGATAGATCATGTGAAAGGCACGATAGATAGATAGATAGATAGATAGATAGATAGATAGATAGATAGATAGATAGATAGATAGATAGATAGATAGATAGATAGATAGATAGATAGATCATGTGAAAGGCACTATATATTAGATAGATAGATAGATAGATAGATAGATAGATAGATAGATAGATAGATAGATAGATAGATAGATAGATAGATAGATAGATAGATAGATAGATAATATGAAAGGCACTATATATTAGATAGATAGATAGATAGATAGATAGATAGATAGATAGATAGATAGATAGATAGATAGATAGATAGATAGATAGATAGATAGATAGATAGATAGATAGATAGATAGATAGATAGATAGATTAACTTCTTCTTGAAACATTCAACATTTTTGTCTGTTTTCCCCATGAATTTGATCAACTCTAATTGCAATATATGAAAACCTGTAAATAGATTATACAGATCAGCCCAACAATCTCTGCAATAAATCGAATTTCTCCAAAATAATATTTATTTGAGTTGTGAAGGTCCTTAAAGTCCTGCTCACTACCACACTACTTGATATTCCATATTTTTACTGTATGAATCTCTATTTGAAGGAAAACTTTCTAACCTTTGTGGGACATTTTGCCTTAACAAGTGTCCAATGGTATCCTCATGTTCTTGTTGAACTCATTTTAAACTCACAGTCTTGACCCACTGGACTAATTCCTTTCTAAATTTTAAAACCCTGCAGTTTAAACTGGAGAGGCTCAGCTCCTTCAGTTTCTCCTCACAGCTCTTTCCTCTCAGTCCCTGAATCAGCCTACACTGTAGTCGCTCCTCTCTGTTTTTTTTCTTACCCTAACCCTGAGGTCAAACCTGCACAAAGTACACCAAGTGAGGCCTCACCAGTTTTTTATGAAGCTTATGGTAAGTGTGACCTTCTTTGACTTTTCCTCCACACTTTGAGCTATAGAATTTAACATTTGGTTGGCCTTAATGGCTTCTGTAAACTACCTGGATGTAGATGGTGATGAATCCACTGTGACTTTTAAGTCCTTCTCATAAGGTGTACTTTGACATTTTTGCTTCATTTTTACTTTTCTGCTTCCTATGTGTAGTATGAGTATTTTTTTTTTTACTTTTTGGTGCCTAACTTGGTGGGCTGGATTCTACACTTTTTAACAAACAGAACACAAAGAGTGAGTGTCAATGGCTGTTTTTCTAATAGCCTAACTACATCTGTGGGCACTCCACAAGGGTGCTGCCTATCTCCTCTTTTGTTTATCCTATATACAGATGACTACAGGAGCAGACATACCCTGAAATATGCAGACGACTCTTTTGTTGGTAGTCTTCTACAAGATAATGAAGATAGCCATGCACCTGTTGTCAATGATTTTGTACAACGGTGTGATCGCTCAAATTCACGACTTAATATTTCTAAAACAAAAGATATGGTGGTAGATTTCAGGTGCTCTCCACCATCCACTGTGTCAACTTTAATTAAAGGGGAGACAGTGGAGATGGTAGAGTAACACACATGTCTGGGAACAATCATTGACAACCAACTGAACTTTGATCTTAACACACCACAAATCTGTAAAATAAAGGGAATTCACATCTTTTCTTTTTAGGAAACTCAACTCTTTTAAAGTGGACAAAACTATAATGACACTCTTTAATAAGCCCTTTACTAAATCCAGAGTTACATTTGCCTTTACTTGTTAGTTTGGCAAACACAACAATAAGAATATAAATGATCTTAACAACATTATAACAACTTGCAGTAAAATGAATGGTTCACAGCAGACCTCTATCACTGAATTGTATTGCAAACTTGTTAGAAAGAAAGCCAACTCGATTCTGTCAGAGAGGCACCATCCTCATTGCTCAAAATTCCAGCTGTTGCCATCAATCTGCAGATTTAGGTTTCCAAAGGTAAAGATCAACAGGTTTAAGAACTCGTTTATTTCTAGAGCTATAATAATTTTAAACTCACCAGTTGTTTATGAAGCCAACGGTAAGCATGACCCTCCCCCCCCCTTTGAATTGTCCTCTTCACTTTGGGCTAAAGAATTTAACTTGTGGGGATGCTGCTAAATGTTAAACTCTGCATTATTATTTTGTGTACTGTTGCCAGTAATTATGCTTCTTTGTATTAATCTTGAGTTTGTGTTTATGCAATAACGTTGGTTGTCGAATGTTGTGTCTTTGTTTATCTATGTGTCTGTGTTTGTACTTTCCTACTGCAAACAAATTTCCCTCTGGGATAATAAAGTCGACCTAACCCTAAACCTAAACCTAAACCTAAACCTAAACCTAAACCTAAACCTAAACTTACATTCACTTTCAGATTTACCCAGGCTTGTCTGATGTCCAAGTCCCTTTGTAAGAACTTAGCTGATTCTACATTCTCTTACTGTGCATTCACAGCTAACATTTTCACTTCCTATGTGTAATAATTTACATTTATTTACATTCAATTTCATCTGCCACAAATCTGCCCAAGTCCCTTTGTAGTGATCCAACAGATTCAAGATTATCTGCCAATCCACCTGTCTTGGTATCATCTGCATACTTAGCCAGCTTGTACTTATATTCCTCTTCAGATCATTTATGGATATTAAAAAGAACAGCAGACCCAGTTCCCTGAGGAACACTACTTAATTCTGTTTTTCCCACCATAACCTTTTGGTTCCAGTGTTTCAGTCAATTTTGCACCCATCAATTCACATAACTCTTAATTCTCACTTCTTTTAGTTTCTTGTGAGACCACAATCAAGATATTTCTGAAAATCAAGAAATAGTGAGTTGTGGTCTTCTGCAGGGGCTCCATCTGAAACGCACAAGAAACATACAGTAAGCATATTTAAGGGGACAAGAGACAAACAAAGAATTTAAACCAGTAGGAAAAATGTAAAGACATGAAAAATGGTAAGTTGAAATTAACAAAACAACAATAAAACATAAAATGCACATACAGTAAATTCATATTGATACACAACCATACTTTCACTGCATTTTCCAAATGTTTGTCCAGTTTTGAACGCTGCCCAGTGTCATTAATAAGAACATCTTCTGGATTCTTTTCTCGTTTCTAGGAGTTTCAGAATACATGGAATCTATTTTTTTTAATTGGATTGGGGAAGTTTTCAGTCAATAAAAATGTTATGTGTCTTGGTGCTCATATGTGCCTCCATTTTGGGCTGTATCAGTTTCGGTTGCTATGCCCGTTGCTGCCATGTAACAACAAGAGGCCATGGCATCACAAATCTCTCATTGTCCTCGTTTCTGGATAACAACATGAAGTTTTTTGCAGTGTAGAGTAGTGATTTACTAGTGACATCTTTACCTGAGGGGGCGGCATAGTGGCGCAGTGGTAGCGCTGCTGCCTTGGAGTAAGGAGACCTGGGTTCGCTTCCCGGGTCTTCCCTGTGTGGAGTTTGCATGCTCTTCCCGTGTCTGCCTGGGTTTCCTCACATTGGCGATCCTAAATTGTCCATGTGTGTGTGCCCTGCGGTGGGCTGGAGCCCTGCCCGGGGTTTGTTTCCTGCCTTGCACCCAGTGTTGGCTGGGATTGGCTCTAGCAGACCCCCGTGACCCTGTCGTTAGGACATAACAGGTTGGATAATAGATGGATGGATCTTTGCCTGAAGAAGGGGCCTGAGTTGCCTCAAAAGCTTGCATATTGTAATAATTTTAGTTAGCCACTAAAAGGTGTCATTTTGCTTGACTTCTTATTGTATTCTTATATCTGACTTGGCAGTTGTGTTCCCTTGGCCATTTATTTTATGTGAAACCTGTTGGTGTCATTATTTACAATGGCAGGCAAAAGTATTCAATCCCCATAAAAGTCATAATTTTCTACCTGACTAAAGATTTGTGCACATATTTATCCATTCCATATTTTTAATGTGAACTCTTCTGCTGTAACAATACATTAGCAAAGTCCAACTAAACCATTTTCTGCAGATATTTAACTGAAGGAGTAAAACTCCAAAGTTCGTGTTCGTATAAGTATTTAAACCTCTATGATTTGGAAGCTCCAGTTTTACACAAATGGCAAATTAATCACAAATGACACAAAGGTGACCATCATTTGAAAGCTGTAATTAAACATAATGAGGTGCTACTTGTGAGTCGGTTCTATCTTTCTGGATATAAAAAGCCCCCTTTGTAAGGCCATAGTCTTTGTTGGACAATCACTGCAAAAATGAAGACAAAGGAGCGTCTGCTTATGTGTGAAACAAAGTCCTTGAAATGCACCAGGCAGAAATTGATACAAAAAAATATCAAAGAGTCTCGTTGCGCACTGCTGGATCCATCATCAGAAAGTGGAAGGTTCATCAGAGCACCCAGACTCTCACTAGTACAGGATGACCCTCAAAACTAAGCATCAGAGCTAGACATCGATTGCTGAGAGAGACCACTAAAAATCCACCCTCAGGAGTCTACAATGTGAAGGTGCGGAGGTCCACAATTTTAAGAGCTCTCCATAAAACAGGCCTCTACGGGAGGGTAGCAAGGAAGAAGCCATTCTTAACACATAAAAGCACGTATGGCGTTGGCTGCAAAGCATGAAAAAGACTCAGTTATGATGTGGGAGAAGGTTTTATGGTCAGATGAGACCAAAATAGAACTTTCTGGCCAGACTTCAAAGAGGTATGTGTGGCATAAAACTAACACTGCCCAGACCTCAAGAAACACCATACCTATGGTAAAATATGACAGTGGTAGCGTCATGCTATGGGGATGCTGGGACTGGGAATCTTGTCAGAGCTGAAGGGACAATGGATGGACACACATAGCACACAATATCACAGGAGAACTTGTTCCAGTCTGTGCTATGAACCTACGGCTTGGGAGAAGATTCATCTTTCAGCATGACAATGACACTAAGCATAAGGCCAAAGTGACACTGGAATGGCTCAGAAAACAGAAAGGTGAAAGTTTTGGAA
Organism: Erpetoichthys calabaricus; assembly: GCF_900747795.2. Taxonomy (NCBI): domain Eukaryota; kingdom Metazoa; phylum Chordata; class Cladistia; order Polypteriformes; family Polypteridae; genus Erpetoichthys; species Erpetoichthys calabaricus. The sequence goes on along the minus strand of NC_041396.2, from coordinate 25,912,091 downwards.
TGGCCGAGTCAAAGCCCTGATCTTAAACCCTATCGACAATCTGTGACACGATTTGAAAACTGCTGTCCAGAGGTGCCATCCCACCAACCAAGAGGGTGTCTAGAAATTCTGCCAAGAAGAACGTGGAATAAATCCAATTCTGGACAATGTGCAAAACCAAAAGAATGAAGGATGTTATTGCAGTAAAAGCATTCTCGATAAAGTATTAATGTGTAGGGCTTGAAGCCTTAGGCAAACATGAATTTTTGAGTTTTTCTTCTTCAGTTAAATATCTACAGAAAAAAATTATTTTGACTTTGGAAATAAGAGTTCACTGAGTGGATAGGTGTGGGTACAAATCATTTGTCATCCAAAAAATAATGATGGCTTTTAAGGGGATTGGATACTTTTGCACGTCACTTTATATTATTCATTAATGTTATTTAAACCTGACAGTCACAAACACTCCTACATGCACTCATGGACCTCCAGTTCCAAAGGCTGCTAAGTCTCACTGGGAGCTGTGGCCTCTCCTGGTAGGACAGGGAACAAGTTAGGGTGCCAGTCCATCACAGGACAAATGCATTGTCACTAATTATTCTAACTTGCAGATCTTTGTGATATGAGAGGGAAACCAAAGTTCAGACAGGGAGAAAAAGCCCCAGCATTCATGCAAGACTCTAGAACTGGGAGGCAGCGCCACTGAACACTGAGCCACCAGGCCACCTGGACACAATTAAGCCTTTTGAAAGAGAAATGGACTCATTACAATCCGTAGTCGAACAGTGAAGAGAAGAGAATTACATGGCAGACAGGCTGATGGGTTCAACACCAAAATGTCCCAGACAATGATTCCGACCCAGAACTTTGCAGCCATGAGACCTCAGTACTAACCACTCTGCCATCCACACAATGAGAGATTCTAGAAAATTACAAATCACATGGCAGACAAAGTGATTGATTTTTAAATGTCATTGTGAGCACCCAAACTGATACGGGTAGAGCATGCAAGCTTCACACAGATACTTGTCAGGCCAGGATTCAAATCCAGATGTGAGGAAGAAGTACTAACCACTGCACCGTCCTGTCACCCATATGCATTTAGAACCTTTGTGAGATCTTACTGTGTGAAAAAGAAGATCAAATAGTAAACAGGCAGGTGAGTTTTATATGGTTATATTGAGGAACAGCTCCGGTGCAACATCAACACAGACAGCGAGCGCCAGGTTGAGGAGTCAAACCGACGATTCTGAAGCTGTGAGGCAGCAGAACAAACCACTATGCCACCCAGCTACCATAGCAAATTAGGCCTTGCAAAATAAAAATGGACTAATTAATAAGGAATTTGTCATTTTTTGCATACCCCAACATAATCTCCAGAGAGTTTTTTGGGGTCAGCTATCTGTACAGCACCCCCAGAGCCTTGCTCAAGAGCCCAACAGTGTAGCATTCCTTCTGTTACTGCCAGGATTGAAACGGGCAACCTCTGAGTTACCAGCCCAGATCCTTTAGCCAGGCAGCCACCACTCCGCAATGTCCACAATCAGACAGTTTGGTCCTTAATGTTTTACTGATCCTTTAGGCAGCCATTTGAGCATGGCAGATCTTATGACATTTTTGGCTTTGGAGCAAATATCGGCTATGGCGTTGCATCTTTATTCCAATGTGCGTCAAGAGTCGTCCTTCAAAGAAATTTAATGAGCTCAATTATGTCAGAGGTCCCACCCCGCAGTGCCTCACCACCTGTTACTGATGGCACCAGATGTACACAGCCCAGCCACCAGTACTGGGGGAGAGTAACACAAAGGGACCGGCAACAAGCAGAACGGACTCAGCGCTCGGACACGTCCCATTAAAGAACACGCCGTCTTAACAACAGTCCACGATTCGTGACCGAGCCGTCTGGGCAAGACTGAGCTGTGCAGCATCACCAAGTCTGAGAGCTCTCAAAGCTAATCCCTCTAAAGCCACAGGCTCTTCAGGTTCTCATTCCTGCCTTAAATTTAATTGATGTAATCATTCATTCATTCATTCGGAGATATACTGTAGGTAACAGCCCTCTAGCTAGGTAAAGAATACACATTTCTAAATTACAGCTGGCGCAATATTTGCTTTTATATCCTGCCGTCCATGCTGAATCTAAAAGGCATAATCCCTATATTTATAAAGAGCTTTTCATTCTGAAACTGAAAGGGACAACCTTTCTTTTTACACGCTAAAAGGTGTGATATCTGTTTTTATATAGTGCCTTTCAATGCTAAAACTAAAAAGCACATTCTTTAGTGCTTTCTATGCTAAAACTAAAAGGCAAAATCTGTTTTAATATACTAAAAGGCGTATTCCCTATTTTTAGAAAGACCTTTTCATTCTGAAACTGAAAGGCACAACCTTTCTTTTTTTACGCTAAAAGGCGTAACATCTGTTTTTATATAGTGCCTTTTATACAGGGTGAGCCAAAAAGAAGTACCACATTCCAAACGTTTATTCTACAAATATTGATTTCATTACAACACAAGAAAGGGTATACAAAATTTAGTTTTAAAAATGGCGTCTTCAAGATGTTGGCCATCATTAGCAATACATTTTTTGAGATGATTTCTGAACGCTCGCATGACGTGTTCGGCCATTTCAAGGGGAAAAGCGACGATTTCGTGGTGAATAGCACCCTTGAGGGCTTCAGGGTTTTGAGGTCAGTGTGTATACCTTCGACTTGAGAGAGCCCCCACAAGAAGAAATCGCACAGAGTGAGATCAAGTAAATATGAAGGCTACCCGACATCACCGTGGAGGGAGAACAGCTTCGTCAGAAACATCTCCCACAAAACTTGCATGGACCTCCACACCATATGAACTGTTGCTCCATCCTGTTGAAACCAGGCATCCACCACATCCATTTATTCCAGCTGGGGCCACAAAAAGTTCTCTCTCATTTCAATGTAACGTTTTGAAGTGATGGTGACCGTTGCTTCCCTCTTCTCAAAAAAGTACAGGCCTACAATGGCAAATTCTGCAATGGCACAACAAACTATAAAACGCTCTCTGCGCAGGGGTCTCCGATGAAGTTCACGAGGGTTGGTTTCAGCCTAGTAGTGAAAGTTTTGCTTATTTACACATCCATTCAAATGGAAATATGACTCATCGCTGCACATGACGATGGCATCTCGATGAACGGTCCTGCAGAATGTTCGCACACATCTCTTTACGGCTCTCCCAGTCTCTCTCAGTGAGTTCCTGCACTACCATCATTTTGTATGGATGGAAATTAAGGTCCTCATGCAAAATCCTCCTCAAAGACGTATTGGAAATGCCTAAGGCAGAAGCAGGTTTGTGCGCTGAACGTCTAGGAGACGGCAAAATTAATGCCCTTGCAGCTTTGATGTTTTCAGGCATTCTTAACGTCCGAGGATGGCCTGCAGATTTTCTATGCAATGTTGTACCCGTCTGCCTAAATTTAGCCACCCACTAAAGAATTGTTTTCTGATTTGGGGCATCACCGTTAGGAAGAATGCTGAAGTGAGTTCGGAAGGCACATTGTGTAGTGATGATGGATTCGTTGTTTTTGAAGAACACTTTGACAGCGAAAGCACGGTGCACACCGGAACAAGGCATGTGGCCAGATGAAAACTACAAGGGATCTCCAATCAAAGGACCCCCCCACCCCAACCCACTCAGCTACCTGTACCTTAAGAGATGTGGTACTTCATTTTGGCTCACCCTGTACTAAAACTAAAAGGCGTAATCTCTGTTTTCAAATAATGCCTTTCAAAACTAAAAGGTGTAATATTTGTTTATATTCAGTACTAAAAGGTGCAATCTTTATTTTTATATGGTGTCTTTCATGCTGAAACTAAAGGATCATCTTTGTTTTTATATACAAAATATTTAATAGAGGGCCTTTCATGCTGAAACTAAAAAATGCAAACTTTGTTTTTATACACTAAAGGAAACAGTATTTATTTTTAGATAGATAGATAGATAGATAGATAGATAGATAGATAGATAGATAGATAGATAGATAGATAGATAGATAGATAGATAGATAGATAGATAGATAGATAGATAGATAGATAGATAGATAGATAGATACTTTATTAATCCCAAGGGGAAATTCACATTTATATAGCGCCTTTCATTCTAAAGCTTAATGGCACAATCTTTCTTTTCATATATTACCTTTCCTTCTTCTTCTTTCGGCTGCTCCCGTTAGGGGTTGCCACAGCGGATCATCTTCTTCCATATCTTTCTGTCCTCTGCATCTTGTTCTGTCACACCCATCACCTGCATGTCCTCTCTCAACACATCCATAAACCTTCTCTCTTCCTCTTCTCCTCTTCCCTGGCGGCTCTGTCCTTGGCATCCTTCTCCCAATAGATAGATAGATAGATAGATAGATAGATAGATAGATAGATAGATAGATAGATAGATAGATAGATAGATAGATAGATAGATAGATAGATAGATAGATAGATAGATAGATAGATAGATAGATAGATAGATAGATAGATAGATAGATAGATAGATATACCCAGCATCTCTCCTCTGCACATGTCCAAACCAACACAATCTCTCCTCTCTGACTTTGTCTCCCAACCGTCCCACCTGAGCTGATCCTCTAATGTCCTCATTTCTAATCCTGTCCATCCTCGTCACACCAGTGCAAATCTTAGCATCTTTAACTCTGCCACTTCCAGCTCTGTCTCCTGCTTTCTGGTCAGTGCCACCGTCTCCAACCCATATACCATCCTGTAGACCAGTGGTTCTCAAACTGTGGGTCGGGCCCCCCTAGGGGGGAGCGAAGAGATATGAAAAAAAGAAAACAAGAATCGAAAATATGAAAAATACATCTATTGAAACCAAAACAAATTCACTTAAACTACATTCTGATATTAGAAAAATAAATATAGAGTTAGATAAATGTCAATAAAAGTTAAGTAGGTATAATGAAATATGCATCTATGATATATCATTAATTAAAAAAGAACAAATTGGTATTAGTGGGCTCCTTTGAAAAAAACATTAGGGGGCGTGTGATTAAAACTGTTATGAAAACTCGGGTCGCAAATACTTAAAGGTTGAGAAACGCTGCTGTAGATCTTCTCTTTCACTCTTGCTGATACCCGTCTGTCACAAGTCACTCCTGACACTCTTCTCCACTCATTCCACCCTGCCTGCTCTCTCTTTCTCACCTCTTTTCCACAATCCCCATTATTCTGTTGATCCCAAGTATTAGTATATATTGCCTTTCCTATTAATACTAAAAGGCAGGATCTCCTCTTTTCAGATCACTACATTGCCTTCCTGTAGCAGTGCACACATTAAGTTCCAGTTCTTGAAGTTTGCCTACAGAGCAGTTAGCACCTCTATAAATGGAGACACTTCTGAGGTACGCTGATGAATGGTGTCTGGTGATGCCACCTCGTGCGTGGTATCAAATCTCACTTCTGACTTTTCTTTAATGTTTAGATCCTGGCTGGTGGAATGAGCTGCCCATCCACCTCCATTCAAACTTCTGTTACCATCAATATGTTTGAGGTGCATTGTTGGGTGAATTCTGTTGACCTGATATTAGCCGGGGAGAGCACAGTGGTGCAATGATAGCGCTGCTGCCTCACATTAAGGAAGCCAGAGTTCACATCTCGGGTCCTCCCTGCGTGGAGTTTGATTGTTCTCCCCGTGTCTCCCTGGGTTTCCTACAGTTTCTCTGGTTTCCTCCCACAGTCCAAAAGACGTGCATGTTAGGTGAATTAGAGATCCTAAATTGGCCCTGGTGTGCGGTTGGTGTGAGGGTGTGTATGTTCACCTTGCAATAGAATGGCGTCCTATGCTGAGTTGTTTGATCCTACCTTGCACCCTATGCTATCTGAGATAGGCCCCAGCAGACCCCCTTGTTCAGGACTAATGACTGACTGGCTGATATTAGTCAACTAGTAACTTCTGAGCTCTCCACTTGTGGTGATCAATTTTGAAATTTTGTCCTGTAACATTTGTTCCAAAACAGTCGCCACACACTTTTGGACGTCTCTTTGGATAAATGCATCTGCTAAGCAAATAAATACAAATGTACATGTAAATCCCACAGGGTTTGTCTTTGTGGAGTTTGCATGCTCTCCTTGTACCTCAGTGGACTTTTCTCCCACACCCTTAAGCTTCTGAGTGTCCTGATAAAAAACAAGATCCAGGCCTTTAATGACCTCTTGGGCACAGTCATCAGCAGTGTGTCTGTCTGCGGAGAGAGTGTCGACCTCATCAAGAGGTTTACTTACCTTGGCAGTGATATTCATGTCTCTGGTGACTCTTTCTATGAAGTCAGTAGACGGATTGGGAGAGCATGGGGGGTCATGAGGTCACTGGAAAGGGGTGTGTGGCGCTCCCGATATCTATGCAAAAGGACAAAGGTCCAAGTCTTTAGGGTCCTGGTGCTTCCTGTCTTGCTATATGGTTGTGAGACATGGACGCTATCCAGTGACCTGAGACAAAGACTGGACTTCTTTGGTACTGTCTCTTTGGAGAATCCTTGGGTACCATTGGTTTGACTTTGTGTTGCTCATGGAGTCCCTAATGAGGCACGTCGTGTAGTGGGTACGGCAATGCACTGTACCAGTGCATGCTCCCCAGCTTGACATGACTTGACTTAATAAGTGACACCAATATGGTTATAAATTTGGAAGAGTAATTTTGAAAAGTTTAACTCTGTTTATTAAGAATTTCAGAAACAAATGACATCACTTTTCTACATAGTTACCTGCCTTTGCGATGCAATTTCCTCAGCATCATATCAACTTTTTAATGTCATCAGCAAAAAATGTTTTTGGTTGAGCGTGTAGCCACTGATGCACCCCTACTTTCACATCATTCCTCATGGTCATGGCTGTAGCTGTAGACGCTCTGCATCTGTCACACTAGTACGGCCATTTTCGAACATTTCAATCCACTCATAGACGACTCTACGAGAGAGAACTTCATTCCCATACTGAGCACATATACAGAGATGAATTTGTGCTCCTAGCACACCTTATACCCACATAAAGTGTGTAGGACAGAACGCTGTTTCTCTTTGGTGCAATTAGTAAGTTTCGCAGCCATCTTCACCACAGGGTGACAACTCTTATGCTAAACTGCACAGGCAGCCCAGACAGAACTAGTCACATGACTCTCTCAGACACGACCAATTACTACTCCTCCATCCCGCCTTCACCATTTCCAAAGAAAATATAAAAGTGCGGAAACTTTTGGAATGGCCCTCGTAGATGGCCTAATAGAGGACAATGCCCATTAGCTGAAGGAATGTGGGCATCACAGTTTGCATGAGTGGGTTCTGTGATGGATTAGTGTCCTGTTCAGGGATGGGTGCCACTTTGCACCCAGTGTAGCCAGGATACATTTCAGGGGCCTTGAATTGGATTAAGAACATTTAAGAATGTCAGGTTGTGTTATGTCGTGTGAGCTATTGAATGCAATTTCAGCAAAACAAGCCAAGGCCACTGTAAATTACAAATGGCCACCACTTAAATGTGACAGAAAAAAGGCCATTCTCAGACTGAAGGCATCCGGTCAGGGAGCATCTGGGAATTCCCCTGGAGGAGCTGGAGAATGTTGCGCAGTAGAAGGTGACCTGGTCTGTCTGGCCTTGCAGGTTGTTACCACAACCTTCTGCATGAAATGTGGACTGAAAGTAAAGTATGTGCTCTGTTTAGGACTGGAGGCTCGAGCGTATCCTGCCAGCAGATGGTCCGTGGCAGGAGAAAACCTAGAATGAGGTACCAGTCCATCGCAGGGTGCCGTCATTCATACACCTGCAGTTAGTCGTTAACATAACACAAATATTTTTGAGGTTTAAGTGGAAAGCTGGCCAAACGTAACATGGTATAAAATTCAAACTGGAGGCCTCGGGTACAAGCCATGAGTGCCAGTCTATGACAGGGTCCACTCACATTCATATCCAAAAAGGGGCAATGAAACCCCCTAATAAACTAAATTTTCACCTTTAATGACACGGGAAGAAAACTCACACATAACAACGACAATTAATTTCTTATATAACCCAAAATCACACAAGGAAGGCCTTAAAGGGCTTTAACGTGCCCCTGTTTAATTGACGGCCCCCCCAGACTTGACTCTCTGAGAAGACAAAAAAAAACTACCACAAAAACCTTGTAGGAAAAAACAAATGGAAGAAATCTTCCATCCATCCATCCATCCATTTTCCAACCCGCTGAATCCGAACACAGGGTCACGGGGGTCTGCTGGAGCCAATCCCAGCCAACACAGGGCACAAGGCAGGGAACCAATCCTGGGCAGGGTGCCAACCCACCGCAGTGGAAGAAATCTTGAGAAGGGCAATTCAGAAAGAGACCCGAGACCTTCCAGGTAGGTTACACAGCGAGAACATGTAAGCTCCATGTAGATTTGAACCCATGCTGTTTAGACACCAGAACTACTAGCTACCTATCAACCTGCACTTCAGAGTAGGTAATCCACCTGAAGCTAAGGCTGTTCAGCCAGTACTTGGGTGGGAGACCATCTAGTAAAAGCTGGAAGAGGTGTTGTAAAGTCCAGGAGGGGGCACTTACCCAGTGGTCTGTAGGTGGGTCCCACTGCCCCAGTGAGGTGCTATCCTCTCTCTGGTCATAAAAGATCCCTGGATATCCTTTGAAAAGAGTCAGTGTTCCCTGATGTTCTGGCATGAGGATGGATGATGTGGAAGATTCTGTCAAGGAAATTCAGCAACATAACTCAAGCCATTTCAGAACTTCCTACTCCACTCAAAGACTTGCTGGAGTGACAGACATGCCTCACCGTAGTGAACCTTCATCTGCTAATTCATTTCAACAGGCTTCACCCCTTCTCGCCGCAAAAAGCAGATGACAAATCACTGCCCCACTTTGGCACATGTTTCTAGTGGGGCTGCCATTCTTTATACTGCTACTATGACGTCATGTAGCTCGTCTGCACTATGCTTCCACCTGCTGGACACTCCTGGTCTTATTATTAATGATGTTGCCAGCTTAAATGAAAATGGTATGGTGTTTTGAATTTCTAAGGTTTTTATCTCAGATCTATCTATCTATGTATTATGAGTGCCACAGGAAATTAACAGGTGTCCCAGAGGGTGATTCCTTGCCTGGACGGGTCACCAAGATAAAAGAAACTAAGGAGGACAGGCTCTCTGACTCAGGGGTGGGCAAAGTCAGTCCTGGAGGGCCGCAGTGGCTGCAGGTTTTTGTTCCAAACCCAGTTGCTTAATTAAAAAACAATTCTTGTCAATTAGTTAATTTCATGGCTTGTTAGTGCTTTAACTCTGCCATGTCAGGTCATTCTCATATGCTAGATTTTCTTTTTATTTCTAAGGATATCATCCAAATGATTTGAAGTCTGAAACAGACAAGTAATTCTCAGTCCTTCACTTTTTTCACTTCACTTTCCTTCCAAGTATTTAATTAAACTCAATAGTGCATGATAAATACACAGAGGTGTGAATGGAAACAAGCTAAATGGAGAAATGCTGGTTTCTTTTCTCATTTGTATCTTATTGGCAATAAGGAGCCATTAAAAACCAAGATTACAGCTGTTTAAGACTAAAATAAGCCAAAAGGGGTTCAAAATCTTAACCACGAAACAATTAAAATGAAGCAGAAGTGCTACTTGAGCAATAAGTGCTTCTTATTAAACAACTGGGTTGGAACAAAAACCTGCAGCCACTGCGTCCCTCCAGTAATGACTTTGCCCACCCCTGTTCTGACTGGATGGCAACAAGAATCCTTATTCAGCAGGGAGTCCAGTATGTGGGGAGGACCAGGACAGACAACAGCATCTCGGCACTATGTCCCCCAATACCCCAGAGAGAATGTCGGGTCCCCTTTGGGTAATCACAGGGCATCATGGGAATTGGAGTTCTGGAATACAATCCTGTTGGTTTCCATGGGTACCACCTGGGGGCACTGCAGGGGAATATGGTCCCTAATTTGTGGGGTTCCCATCTGACATGGAAGTTCTTCTGAAAGACCATCTCCTAGCTCCAGAGGTACCCCCGGGTAAAAGATAAAAGGAAGACAGAAAGACGAGAGAAGTTTGTTTTCTGGGCTGTTTATACTTTGGTTATTTTAACCTGTGTGTGAAAATTCTTTTTATTAATAAGAATGGACTATATTTGAACCCATGACTGGTTTGGGTATGATTCTATCTATCTATCTATCTATCTATCTATCTATCTATCTATCTATCTATCTATCTATCTATCTATCTATCTATCTATCTATTATATAGTGCCTTTTCTATCTATCTATCTATCTATCTATCTATCTATCTATCTATCTATCTATCTATCTATCTATCTATCTATCTATCTATCTATTATTATTATATAGTGCCTTTTCTATCTATCTATCTATCTATCTATCTATCTATCTATCTATCTATCTATCTATCTATCTATCTATCTATCTATCTATCTATTATTATTATATAGTGCCTTTTAGTATCTATCTATCTATCTATCTATCTATCTATCTATCTATCTATCTATCTATCTATCTATCTATCTATCTATCTATCTCATTCAATTTAGGGTCACAGACAGTCAGTGGCACCAGATGTCAGGTAGGAATTGATCCTGGAAGGGGTGCCAATTCACCGCCAGGCCAATGCACACACACACATGTCAGGCTAGTTTACAGTTTTCATTTAAACTACTATGCTCATTTTTGGTAATGTGTTAGGAAGTGAGTAGAAAAAAACCTCACAAGTACACCAAGAAAACATGAAAACTTCACACAGATGGATGGGACTCAACATCTGTGAGACAGTAGTGTGCCGCTCTTGTCGCATAACTAATCAGTGACAAGAAGGTGCACAATGGCACAGCAGAACCTGCCAAAACAGGGTAAGATCAAACAGATATCTATCAGTTTTTATAGGGCGAGCATTATCAAGGGTGCGGCATGCAATAAAATTAAGTACAGTTTATTGGTTACGTAATTTGTTATGTAGATCACACGTCACCCTTAAGGTAGTGGATCACTTCAAGAATTGTTTTATCTCTCACATCTGTAATAGTAAAACCCAACAAAGCAGCATGGCTGAACAAAAGTGATGACAGAAAGAGCAGAATGCCGGCTGATTCACCCTGACGTCCTTCCTTCTTTGTGTCCTCCTGTGTGCGGTGCAAAAACACCCCTTCTGCTAATGGCACATCCTAGAATGAAGGGTGAAAGGTCAGCGTCTGTCAGAAGAATAAGGCGCCCACTCCCAGGAGCACCTTTAGAGAGCAGAAGTGGGAGGGGCAGGCACTAGGACCTGAGGGTTTTCCTGTGGTGAAAGGAGCCACAAAGGGAGCGTTCTGACTAAGTTTTCTGTGAGATCTATTAGTAAAGAGTGTAGGAGTTGATGTCAGAACTATGAATGGCTTGAGCTGGCCTTTAACCACAAAATAAAAAGTCGCAAGAGTGGGAAAAAAAACTGGGATAAACCTGTGGTACCTGCTGGAGTGGGAGCACAGTGGAATACTTCTCTGTTTTGGACTTTATTCTTCACTGGAAAGGACAAGGCAGACAGGCAAGTTTGTTTTTTTTTTTTTTTTTCCTTTTCTTTTTAAGTCTCCTGCACTTTCTCGGCTCGTGTTTCTGTACAGAGTCATCCTTCTACCTGTCAAAAAAGGAATATGAAGAAGGTGGCACTGATTCTGACTTCATGTCTGCAGCAATATCACACCAGGCTCTTTATGAACCAGGGCTGCAGTGTTCTGGCGTGATTAGTTAAATTAGGTCGGTCTTGAGTCATCTGTCATTGCATATATCTGAACACGTACTCATGCTTTTGATTAGTTTGTGCACATGTTTTGCTAATCTTTAAAACTAATATATATATATATATGTAGCATTTTGTGAGATTTTTTTTTTCCTTCAATCCAAGGAGATCAGTTTTCAAAACGCTCCGCAAGAATTCCTTGTAATTCACTTCCCTTGCTTGGTTCCTAAATGCTCAGGGATTGTGAGTCCACCACCTGGGCTGGTAAAGGAGATACTCACAGCTTTGTGGGGCTTCTCTCCAGATGTTCAATTGTGTGCTGGAAACTGTACAGCAGAGTCTATGGGACGGGCAGAAAACCCAGAAGGGGAGCGTGAGATGTAAGGACCTGGAAAGGGCACAAGACGTGGACCGACACTGCGCTCACCAGTGGCTTACTTACACTTTACAGTAATTGACAAAACACTCTCGGGTTTATGAAAAAAAAAGAATAAAATAACTTGTCTCCCTTAAGTAAGAGGGATTTGAGAGAAATAACCTGTGAGACTTAAAAGGAGCTCTTTATTATCCAAGTAATTGGTACAGAAAGTTAATGCAGCCTGAGAAGTTTGAGGCAGCCAACTATTAGAGCAAAAAGCAACGTGAAGCTGATGGTTTGATTTTAATCACATCTATGATAGAACAAAAATGACTACAGAGTTCTTTAAATTGGTTTAGTTTTAGTTTTTAAATTTCTTTATCTAACTTTTCCATCTATCTAGTACATTACATTATCTAGTACATTAATATTTTGGTAGCACTCATGATGCGTCCTAGAAAGTTAGTACAAACACTAGACGTAAAATTTACTGTAAACACGACTTCAGTGTTTCCCTGTATAATCAGAACACCAGCAACTCTTTCTTTCTTTCTTTCTTTCTTTCTTTCTTTCTTTCTTTCTTTCTTTCTTTCTTTCTTTCTTTCTTTCTTTCTAATCAGATGTATTGCAAACGAACAGAGCAGCTTTCTGTATAAATAAAATTTATTATTATTATTATTATATAATAAAATAACCACTGTAATGATATCTACCCTATTGTATAAAAATGTGTAAACATATGTTCATAGTAAGCTGTAGTTTATTAGCCTATACATGCAGTGTATAAAGTGTATACAGTACATGTGTAAGGCACTATAAGATAGATAGATAGATAGATAGATAGATAGATAGATAGATAGATAGATAGATAGATAGATAGATAGATAGATAGATATGAAAGGCACTATATAACAGATATAATAGATAGATAGATAGATAGATAGATAGATAGATAGATAGATAGATAGATAGATAGATAGATAGATAGATAGATAGATAGATAGATAGATAGATAGATAGATAGATAGATAGATAGATGAAAATGTCTTAATTTCACTATTCTTGATGGCTACCATACTGTAGGTGTTTAAAGGTTTAAGTGTTTTTTTATTCCAACACTACACAGACTGAAGAGCTTCCGTCTTTGCCTTTCCTTGCCGCCTTTTGTCTTTCGTTTCTCCATGTAACTTACATTTTCTCTGCCAGGGTAACTTTGAGTTGCCAAAAGTCTGGGTTGAGTTAGATTGCTAGATATGCAAGTGCCACGGCTGATTTCAGATTTAAAGTTGAGCAAAATTATAATTAGTCTGGAGTTGTTTTTTATTATTATTATTAATTTTCTTATTCTTCTTTATTTTAATTTATGGTACTTTGTGTTCCTTTTTAAGCCTCTTCCTTACAAAAAGATTTCACTGAAGAGGCTATTAACCCATAACCCTAAGGAGAGAAACCTTATCTCAGGAGGGATAAGAAGGAAAAGAAGTCTTTGGTGCCGTGTCTTAAACCAACTCACACCTCAGGCATTTCTGCAAAGAAAAATTCAGGAGTTTGTTAATAAAGCTGAAACTGCCAGCCAGAGAGACTCTCGAACATGTTGGAGCATTTTTGAGAGTTCAAGAGTGAAAGAAAGAGAAGAAATGCAGGATATATTTTGCATTATTTTTATATTTAAAAGGCAGGTGGAATGCTAAGGATATGCATTCATTTCCTTTACTGGGTGCTGAAAAAATGTACTTTTACATTGCGGCAACAGCCAGAGTGCAGTCTGCATTTTGGGATGTTTTCTTATGAAAGCAAAGAGAGACACAGTGAGGTTTTAAAAAATATATTAGACATAGAGAAAGCAAGAGACATTGTGTTATTACACTGAGACAAACTTGCATTTGATTTAATTAAAATCTTTTGGTATGTTATAAATTAAACAATTGATCAATAACCACATGAATAATGTTATATATAAAAATATTATTCTGTCAATGGTTTGTGAATAAAATAAAATCTTTTAGTCAATAAGAGTAGAAACTCACAACAGCAGTACATACGCATGTTTGTTTTTCTTGTTTCTGTAGAGCCAGTTGCTGTCACACCCATTACCCCTTCAGCCAAAAGCTCAGCAATAGTCATTATAGACCATATAGGGTGTGTGTGTGTATAGAGCCTATCATCTATCTATCTATCTATCTATCTATCTATCTATCTATCTATCTATCTATCTATCTATCTATCTATCTATCTATCTATCTATCTATCTATCTATCTATCTATCATATAGTGCCTTTCATATCTATGTATCAATTATATAGTGCCTTTCATATCTATCTATCTATCTATCTATCTATCTATCTATCTATCTATCTATCTATCTATCTATCTATCTATCTATCTATCATATAGTGCCTTTCATATCTATGTATCAATTATATAGTGCCTTTCATATCTATCTATCTATCTATCTATCTATCTATCTATCTATCTATCTATCTATCTATCTATCTATCTATCTATCTATCTATCTATCTATCTATCTATCTATCTATCTATCTATCTATCTAAGGCAGTACGTTTCATTTCTGTGCACTTAGCTGCTGCTCATCTGTCTGCCCACTGCTAACAGTGATCTTCACTTCTATCAAACCAAGGAAGTTGCACCTTTCTTTTAATTCTCTTATTCCTAATAGAGTGCCTTTTATTTCTGTCTCTTGAAGAATGTTAGAGACAACAACATGACATAATCTCCCTATGTATACAAACATGAAGTCCAACACGTGTCTGTACCTCAGAGCTATTGCACGTGTGTGACTGCTCTGTATGTATATGCCATCCCCAATGATAACGTCTATTTTTTTATTTCTCCCCCATTTTAAGAAGACTGTGGCCAGTTTGGATATGAGTGTGTCTCTCTGATGTGTACACTTCCAGTGATTAACCATCTGCACCATTTAAGACAACCTTATAATCTGTGTACATAAGCAATCACATTTTTAAACAGATTTTTATGCATTTTTAAATAAAAACTTTAAAATATTGTAATGCTCGCTTATAACTAATGCTACCTGAAAGTTATACAAGTAATAAAAAAATAAACGTAATTCTCAATGCTGTCAATTTTTTACAGCCCTGCCCTTAACTGATTAGCCCGATTTCATTTTGACAGCCTTGTTTTGTCGCCTCTCGTGGACACGACTATGCGGATTAGTGTTGACCCCTGTGACCCGCACATAATTTAACAAAGTGCAGCCATGAAAAGGTCACATAAAACTCAAGTTCAATTGTGGTCATGCCTGACATAGCCCTCTGTGGCTCTGCTTTGCACACAATGAACACAATGGTGGACGCTTTCGGCCTCTGACGTCAGTGCCTCTCACTCAGAGTGTGTTTGACTTCACGGACAAATCTTTCTCGGCTGTTGAACTCTGGAATATGCGCAGTCCGATCGATACTTGCAAATTATTAGAGAATGCGTTAATGTGATTTATGACCTCTTCATTTTCAGTATTAAGTGCATTACTGAGGCTGTCATTTGTTTTTACTTCAATTTTCTAATCCATTACACGAATCCACTTATTTCCTTAAGCTAAACCTTAGGCGGTGATAGTTACCCAGGTGGCACATCAGTCCACTTTGTGCTTCACTTGCACTCATATGTCCATTTCTTAAAACTCTTTTTCCAATACCAGAACATAAGGAGCTGCCGTCTGTCTCTGCAGCACTATAAGCATGGCAATCACCAGCAATAGACGAGTAGCCAGTGCATTATGGGGCACATTCACCAGGCAATCCACCCTTCTGTTTTCTTAACCAGCTTAGTCCAGTTTACTGTGAGATTTCAGAGAGAAAAAGTCTGTTAAGGATGCAAGGCAGAAAAAACAAGAGGTGTTACCAGGCCATCAATACAATTCAAGTTACCAGGCCATCAATTCTATTCAATTGTTTTTTGTATAACGCTCTTCACTAAATGCAGGTGCCATGAAGGTATAGACATTACAGATTACTAAATACTGAATTTGTACACATAAAGGCACAGATTTGTTAAAACAGACAGAAAACAAAGTAGAAACTGATTAATATAAATAGAAACCACACAATATCTGATAACGGCCAGTTGACAACGGAGGAGAGGAAAGTAAAAACTCAAGTCGGTCACATCACTGGAAAAAATAAACCCCTGAGTGGTCCACGATCAGCTGGAACAGAGAACATCAAAGACCAAGTCAGATACAAGCACAGTCCCAGAGACCTTGGCCAACTGGCTGCCCACCTCCTACTGGTCATTCTACAGTAGAGTCTGTGCTGGCCGCCCAGTCCGATGAATGAACCTCCATCCCGTGATTCCAATGCTCCTTAATTTGAGATGA
Organism: Erpetoichthys calabaricus; assembly: GCF_900747795.2. Classification (NCBI taxonomy): domain Eukaryota; kingdom Metazoa; phylum Chordata; class Cladistia; order Polypteriformes; family Polypteridae; genus Erpetoichthys; species Erpetoichthys calabaricus. The sequence continues at coordinate 25,895,658 of NC_041396.2, read as the reverse complement.
GTAGGAGAACAGCCTGGCAGTAGATCAGTGGTATCGAATGCCACATCAAGGTATGGAGATGAGAAACAGAGTAGAGGAGGCTTAAAAAGCTTTGTAGACATTGTATTACTTATGTTTTTACAGAAATGACTAACACACAGAAATTGGATTTCTGGATCACAGACACACCCAGACATAGAGATCAATGCATAGCCATTCATTTTCCTAACCTTCATCATCCAATATAAGGTCATGAAGATCTGGATACTCCCCCCCAGGAAGATCAGACCAAAGACAAAGAACCAAACATGCATCACACACACAATCAATTCAGCCTTTCAGTTCATAACCCAGTTACATCAATGCGAAGCTGGCGACAGGGAGCAGCACTAAACATGGAACCAGTGCTGTCTTACACTCAGTGACCAATTCTTCCATCCATTTTTTAATCTTCTTAAACCATTTTCTTAAATTGCTTCAGTCACCGAGGGCAGAGGCTTTCCTAGGAACCCTAAATGGGATGCCAGACAATTGAAGAGCTCAGTTCCAAAATCAGCTAAGTACAAAAGATACATTTTGGAGATAAATAGGAAAATCTGGGTCCGTAAGCAGATTTTGAAACTAAATCCCTAAAACTATAGCGCTACACTGTTGCAATTAGCAGGTTTTGAAGCTCAAACATATTTTTGGCACATGACCAACTGCGTGAAAAGTCACAATCATGTGTTCACTAAATTTTACCAAAAGGTGTAATTAGCATATTATGGAACTCACATCTTCAATTGCAGGGCATGTTAGTTTATATGTAGTGACCTATCATTCCATAATTTTATTTTATTCTAATACATGGTTTAAATGAGGAAATATCAATCTCATCTAGATTTTTGAACACTGAACGGGGTGCTAGACCATCATTGCGCATACTGGCTTATATACAAGAGGTAAGCACATTATCTGAGCAGTCAATCCATTTATTTTCATAGCCCATTTAATATAAAACCTGGTTAGGGAGCTAGGGCCTGTCCCACTATCGGTAGAAACCATCCTGGATAGGCTGCCAGTCTATTCTGGGGCATGCTGTCCAACAAAATTCACCCATTTTCTTAATCATGAAGATCTGGATTCTCTCCTAGGAAGATCAAGCAAGAGACAGGAAACCAGACTTAGACAGGACACCAGTCCATCACACCTGCACTCTTAGCCATACAGAGGGATCACTTCACCCATCCATTTCGTAACACACCTATGTCGATAAAACCTTGTGGAATTACTAAACTTGGAGCCAATCTGGATGGAGTGCCAGTCCATCACAGGGCAGTGCTGTCTTACACTCAGTGACCAATTCTTCCTTTCATCTTTTAATCTTCTTTAACCATTTTCTTAAAATGCTTCGGTCACCGAGGGCAGAGGCCTTTCTAGGAACCCTGACTGGGATGCCAGGCAATTGCAAGACATGTTAGTTTATACTTAGTGACCTATCATTCCATAATTTTTGACCATCTTATTCTAATACATGGTTAAAATGAGCAAAAATCAATGTCATCTAGATTTCTGAACACTGAGCAGGGTGTTAGACCGTCATTGTGCTTGCTGGCATGCATACAAGAGGCAAGCACATTATCTGATCAGTCAATTCATTCATTTTCATAACCCATTTAATACAAAATCTAGTTGGGGAGCTAGGGCCTGACCCACTATAGGCAGAAACTATCCTGGAAAGGCTGCCAGTCTATTCCAGAACATGAAGATCTGGATTCTCTCTCCTAGGAGGATCAAGCAAGGGGTAGAAACCAGACTTGGACAGGACACCAGTCCATCACACCCACACTCTCAGCCTCACGGAGTGATCAGTTCATCCATCCATTTCATAACACACCTACAGTATGTCGATAAAAGCTTGAGGAATTACTAAACTTGGAGCCAATCTGGATGGAGTGCCAGTCCATCACAGGGCATGCTGGCTTACACTCAGCAATCAACCCATCCAAACTTCATATTTTAATACATAAATAAAATAAGCTGGAACCTATCTCAGTTGAATCAGGTGTGTGGGAGGTGCCAATATGGAACAGAGTGTCCATCACACAGTTGACAACAACCACTGGTAGGTCAATCCATCCATTTCATAACACACTTATGTCAATACAATCTTGAGAAATTTCTAAACATGGAACCAATCTGTATGGAGTGCCAGTCCATCACAGGGCATGCTGTCTTACACTCAGTAACCAGTCCTTCCATCTATGTCTTAACCTACTTAGGCCAGTAAGGGCAGAGACCATTTCCAGCAAACACTGAACCCAACCTTGAATGGGACGTCAAACAATTGCAGGGCATTCTGGATTGTAAACTCTGCAATCAATCCATCTGTGAATTTTTAACCTTCATATTCTAATACGTAAATCAAGTAAGCTGGAACCTATCTCAGATGAATCAGGTGTGAGGGAGGTGCCAACTTTGAACAGGGTGTCCATCACTACATACGCTGGTTCACACAGCTGACAACAACCACTGGTCGGTCAATCCATCCATTTTTATAAAAACAGTAAAGAGTTAATTAGTTACATTTACATAGCGCTCTCCTAGCTATTCCAAGTGCTTTACATAAATGGTGGAAAGCCACTTCAGCCACCACCAATGTATACCATCCACCTGGATGGTTTCACCACCGCCATTTTCGAGCCATTAGCTGTTAGGTGGTGAAGGGGTTTGAGAGATAGTTAGCTAATAAGTGACAGGGTCCAGGATAGACAAATAATAATAATTCATTACATTTATATAGCACTTTTCTCAGTACACAAAGTGCGATCCACACAGGGAGGAACCAGGAAACAAACCCACAATCTTCCACAGTCTCCTTACTGTAAAGCAGCAGCACTACCACTGCGCCACCTGTGAGGACAAAATGTAATGGTGAGGACAAATGTATGGTGGACAATTTATCCAGGACATTCAGGAACACACAACTCTTTTTGAAAGATCTTTTATGACCACAGAGTTTCAGGTTCTCGGTTTAACGTCTCATCTGAAGGACAGCGCCATTTTTCAGCACAGCGTCTTCGTCATTGCACTGGGGCATTGGCATCCACACAAAGACCACAGAGGAAGTGCCTCCCTGATGGCCTCTCCAAACACCAACGCCTCTTCTAACAGCAACCCAAGCTTTTCCTAGATGGGTTCCTATCCAAGTACTGTCCGAGCCCAAACATGCTTAGCTTTAGGTGGATTACTTGTTCTGAAGTGCAGATGGCAAAATGTAGGTTGAGGGGGCCAGGGCCTATTGGTACAGGCAGAAATCATCCTGGTTAGGCTGCCAGTCTATTGCAGTGCACGCTGGCTTAAAATGACACACACTGACTGATCATTGGATCCATCTTTTTTTTTTTGTTTGCTTTGCCTACTTATGAGGCTAACAAAACTCGCAATAATTATTAAGTATAAGGTTAGGACCAAACCTGAATGGATTGTCTGACAATTGCAGGGTATGCTGGGTCATGCAATCACCTACACTTAGTGATCAGTCTTTCCATCCATTTTTAACTTGTTTAACCCAATACACATCAAAACCTATTAAACATCAATCTCACATAGTTGTGGGAAAAGAAGAAGTCATTCAATACATTATGGAAATGTATGTATGTCCCAGCTAAATTGGGTGTGAGGCAGGTGCCAACTCTGAACAGGGTGTTAGTCTATCACTGGGCATGCCAGCTCAAACAGTTAAGCACAATCAATAACAAGCCCTTCCATCCAATTTCATAATCCACGTCATATAAAATATTGAAGACCCAGCGCCTATTCTTCATAGTATTCCCCCAGGACAGGGTAAGAGACAGGGTACCATCTATGAACAGGGTGCCATAAGCCATCGGTCTGTTACTCTTTGACCTCCTTAAGTCCAACACATGGCTGACAGAGCCTACATGTGAAAGACTTGGTGTGAAGCAGACCCCCAGTCCATCACTGGGCACCACGGTTCACACATACCCCGTTACACTAAGTGATTGTTTCTTAACCAATATGGACTGGGTGTAAGGCTAGTTGATATCATAAGAAAATAAGAAATCTGACAAATGACAAGCTTGTGTGTTTAACTAATAGATATGCTGTCCAAATATCTCATCCGGATACTTCCTAGAGGTTGTCAACATTTCTGTTTCAACTTCATGTCTCTGCACTTTGTTCCAGATTCCCACAAGTCTTTGCGTAAAGAAGTGCAGCCTGACTTCAACCCTAAATGCACTTCTCCTTTATATCCATTGGTGTTCAAGTATGTGATTCATCCTTAAGCTGAAATAATTCTGCTGGATCTTCTGTATCAATGCCTTTGAGGATTTTAAATACCTGGATGCGGTCCCCATGCAGTCTCCTCTGCTCGAGACAAAACAGGTTTAATTCTCTGAGTCTGTCACAGTAGGACATGTCCTTAAGTTCTGGGAAGCTCTTGGTTGCTCTCTTCTGCACAGCTTCAAGTGCTATTATGTCTCTATCACTGGTCACAGTGCCACACACAATCTGTTAAATGTCAGTCCATAGACATCTATATACAGTATATACAGGTGGCGCAGTGGGTCGCACTGCTGCCTGCTGTCTCGCAGTAAGGAGACCTGGGTTCGCCCAGGTCCTCCCTGTGTGGAGTTTGCATGTTCTCCCCTCGTCTGCGTGGGTTTCCTCCTGGTACTCCGGTTTCCTCCCACAGTCCAAAGACATGCAGGTTAGGTGCACTTCAGATTCTAAATTGTCCCTAGTGTGTGTTTGGTGTGTGTGTGTGTCCTGCAGTGGGCTGGTGCCCTGCCTCCCTGGGTTTGTTTCCTGTCTTGTGCCCTGTGTTGGCTGGGATTGGCTCCAGCAGAACCCCCCCGTGACTCTGTAGCTAGGATATAGCGGGTTGGATAATGGATGGATATTTTATTTATATAGTCCCTTTGCCATGTGCCTCGCAGAAAGTCAGAAAGAACCACAGGGCATCTGTAACATAGGATACAATTACTGTAATACAAGTAAGCGAATCGGAAATCCTAGAATGGCAATCAGTTTCTGTTCCGTCCGATATGTGGATGGATGACATATCATGGAGGGCGGGTGCGTCTGGGGAAATGTCATTTAATCCAATAAGCATATCTGTACTAAAACGGTTTCGTTTTGTGGAGACGTGACTCTGTTGCCTTCGCTGACACTGACTGCTTGAACAGGCTGTGTTGTTTGGGGGCCACCTACTGACTCTGGGAAGCCACTGCGTCTGACTGTGGGGCGAGCGCCACAGCGCAATATGCGCCTCGGTGGGAAGCCGCTGCGTGAAGACATATCATGGAGGGTATATGCGGTGGTGTGGGCGTCGCGTCCGGGCAGCTGTACAACCTGGCGTGCACGCTTTACCTCAGGTGTAGTTCACAGGTCGTAGTCTCGTTTCTCTGTTTTCTTTGGTTTGAGCCGTGACTCCTTTCGCAAGCACGTTGTAGGCGCGCGCGGCAGGCGCCACAGCGTTTTGGGACGCCGCTGCGTTTGACTCTGGACTCTGGGGCGGGCGCCAAACTGAATGACCGTTATGTGATCTACATTACTGGCACAGTGGATTAGAGCAAGTGTAGTTTACAGGTGGCGGGCTCGTTGCAGTGCGGCAGTGCGCGTGACATCCGGTTTACAACCTTCTCGTTTCTGTGTTTTTTGTGCAGTCCAGCAGTGTGCGTGTGCCTCGATGTGCCCAGCGGCCATTGCCCTGCGTCCATATCCGGTTTACAATCTTCGGTTAGTAAGATGGATCAGCATAAAACACTAAACAAATATAAGTACAGGATAAAAAAAGCATTGAAATAGAACAAAAGACAATAAAGCAGAATAAAATTCAGAATTATACAAAAACACATATCAGATGAGTTTCATTTCACCGTATGATGTTGCATATTTCCTCTTCAGAAGCCACCATATGAGCGTTAACTCTCGATACACATGTCTACTGTCATTTCACTTATGTAAATATTCATGGATAATGTTCATTTTGAAATGTTTGATTACCATTTATTACATAAGTCATTATTAGTGTGCCTCCATATCAGTAATCGCACTGATAGGAACGTCCCACCAGTGCATCACTTTCACAGTGCAAGATTAGGGGGCTTACCTCTCAGGACACTTGTATTTGTTTCTCTCCACCTCTGTATGTATTTAGGGTGACCCTCTCACAAGTGAATGTACACCTTTTCTTTTTATTTATGTATATATTGCATTGGTAATCCTAAATTGTTCTTAGTGTGTGCTTGGTGTATGGGTGTGTGTGTGTGCCCTGCAGTGGGCTGGAGTCCTGGGATTGGCTCCAGCAGACCCCTGTGACCCTGTTGGATAATGGATGGACATATATAATGTATATTGTATATTGTGGGGAACAGCCCAGACACAGACAGGCAGACATCATTTTGTCACCCAACACACGTTTATTATACAATCACTATTTACAGAAATGCCACACAACCCACAGACTTCCCCAAAGTCCAGGCCAATACCACAACACCCCACTCTCTTCAGGCCGCCTCCTGTCTCTCCTCTAAGACCTCGTTCTCTTCCACCCGACTCCAGCAACGAATGAAGGGAGGCGGCCCCTTTTATCTCCACCCAGATGTGCTCCAGGTGTGCACCGGCAATCTCCCACGGGACACGCCCCCAGTGTGGCTGAGTGCCGGCTGTCTCCCCGGAAGCACTCCGAGTGTCCCCTCTCTTTTTCCCCCCAGCACTTCCTGGTGTGGCGGAAGTGCTGGGGTCCAGGGTCCTCCAGGCATGGGTACGCCCCCTGGCGGTGACCACGGGCCCCTACAGGGTTGAGCTTCCAAGCCCTGTACCCGTGGCCTAAAGTATAACCAGGGTGGTCACCCCCTTGTGGACTGGAGGAGGCATGGTCCCTCCTCCCTGTCTTCCTGGGCGTCCCGGCTGGGGTGCCACCCCCAGCCGCAATATATATGTGTATATATATATATATATATATATATATATATATATATATATATATATATATATATATATATATATATATATATATATATATATATATATATATATATATATATATATATACTGTATACTAGGGGGGCGGCACGGTGGCACAGTGGGTAGCGCTGCTGCCTCGCAGTTGGGAGATCTGGGGACCTGGGTTCGCTTCCCAGGTCCTCCCTGCGTGGAGTTTGCATGTTCTCCCCGTGTCTGCGTGGGTTTCCTCCGGGTGCTCCGGTTTCCTCCCACAGTCCAAAGACATGCAGGTTAGGTGGATTGGCGATTCTAAATTGATCCTAGTGTGTGCTTGGTGTGTGGGTGTGTTTGTGTGTGTCCTGCGATGGGTTGGCACCCTGCCCAGGATTGGTTCCTGCCTTGTGCCCTGTGTTGGCTGGGATTGGCTCCAGCAGACCCCCGTGACCCTGTAGTTAGGAATATAGCGGGTTGGAAAATGGATGGATGGATGGATGTATACTAGGGGCCTGTGCCCCCTACTCGCTTTGCTCACCCACCCCACAACCCCCACCACTGGGGACACACTTCACACTAGCCACTTCATGTCTCTGCAGCTCACGTTATGAAGGGGGGGGCTGAACGCACGCTAAGGAGATGCAGATGGATTAGCTGCTGGCTGTCTGCTAGCTGCTGTCGAGCTGCGTGTTCTGTTTGTCGCGTTGCGTGTCGATCATTTAAAATCCTGTACAGCAGCTGTCCTTTTGTCTCACTTTCTTGTCTCATGGGATGTTAAAGTGTCTCAGAGAAATTGTTTGTAAGTAGGGCGTGACGTGCAAGAAGTCTCGCGGGATTTCAAAGTGTCTCTCCGATATGATAGCGTCTCGACCCGTGATTTTTTTTATAAAATCTTATATTGTTTTTTATATAATCTCTCTATTAAAAAAAAAAAAAAATAACTTGCGACGAGACATGATCTTTTGAAGAGAGACAGAGAAACACTTTCACGTCCCGCAAGAGGGGCAAGTCACGTCAAGTCCCGTGATACACATGCAGAGCAGGTTAGAGATAATGGAAGTAGGAAAATTTGAAAGTCTCAAGAAAATGAGAGTAAAGATCACATTAGCGCAAACAAACGTAAAATATTACTTGGTGAAATTACAGCGAAAAGAGATCGAATAGGGGCGGCACGGTGGCGCAGTGGGTAGCGCTGCTGCCTCGCAGTTGGGAGATCTGGGGACCCGGGTTCGCTTCCCAGGTCCGCCCTGCGTGGAGTTTGCATGTTCTCCCCGTGTCTGCGTGGGTTTCCTCCGGGTGCTCCGGTTTCCTCCCACAGTCCAAAGACATGCCGGTTAGGTGGATTGGCGATTCTAAATTGGCCCTAGTGTGTGCTTGGTGTGTGGGTGTGTTTGTGTGTTTCCTGTGGTGGGTTGGCACCCTGCCCAGGATTGGTGCCCTGTGTTGGCTGGGATTGGCTCCAGCAGACCCCCGTGACCCTGTGTTCGGATTCAGCGGGTTGGAAAATGGATGGATGGATGGAGATCGAATAGTGTTTGAGGATGTCTGGGGGAGAAGAGAGACAAGGCAGTGACTTTAAAACATTTGAAGCGCCACACAAAATGCAGATCATGCGGCACGGCGGCGGCAGCAAGCCAGCAGCTGATTGAGCAAAGAGGGGGTTAAAAAAAAAAGGAATTTGTTTCCCATTGTATCACCATTTAAGAGGGGTTTTGGAGGAGTGGCTGCATCTCTTTGAGGTGCGTTCAGCCCCCTCTTCACAATGGCATGTGGTGTTTGGCGGGTGGTGGGGGGGGGGGGGGGGGAGGGGGTTCTATTCAATAAGGGCGCGCACAAAAAGGCGAGCTTCAAAAGGGCGACCTCCATTGTGCGCGGCGAATAAAGGCAAACGCAACAAAATTATTAAAGAAAATTTATTAGATAAAGGCAATGATTGAACGTATAAAAAGGCGAAAGCAAGAATATTAAAACATCCAATTAATTAATGCATGAACTTCTAACAAACTATTTCTATAGCTCTCTATATTTCGTTGTTTTCTGCTCTTACTCATTGTTGTGTTACACTTGAAGCTGTAGATTATGTGCAATGCCACATAGATTTTTTATTATTATCTACTATTATTATCTATCTATTATTATCTAAATTATCTACGAACGCCTTTATTCGCCGCGCTCAATTGAGGTCGCCCTTTTGAAGCTTGCCTTTTTGTGCGCGCCCTTATTGAAGGATACCGGGGTAGGAAAGGGGTTGGCGAGTGAAGCAAGCAGGGGGCAGAGCCCCCTAGTCTTATATATTAAAGTCTATGTGTGGAAGTCTGTCTGTCTGTCTGTATGTCTGTCTGTCTGGCCCGGGTGTGCAAGGTTACAGCATGAAGTTCAAATTGCCGGCAAGGCAGCCATAAGTTAACAAGTCGGAAGAAGAAAGAAGGACGAGGCTACAGCATGAAGCTCAAAGAAAGCATCTCCTTCACCAAAGTGAAAAGACAAACGAGAGAGAAACTCGCTTAGCTGCTGATAGACAAGGGGGACGAGCCTATCCGCAAAACGAAAGTCTGCATTTCAATTTATTTTCTGATGATTTCAATAGTTTCTAGGAGACTGGGCTTTTTACAACACAGGCTTACACATCTAGCATATATACAGTATATAATCCAACGTCGGTCTGTATGTCTGTCTGTCTGTCTGTATGAGCTGCTTAACAGATTTAGATCGTTTTTTTTCTATAATTTTCTTGAACATTCCAGTTGATTTTGCGACTTTTCTCATCGTGCTAAGTATCACAGTTTGCTTGCGGTAACTATTTATTTGTGTGAATCCGAGGGAGATGCAGCGGACCGAGGGGAGGGGGGGTGGGGCCCTCCTCACTCACGCGCCAGCCTCCATTCGAGTCGCTCTGCGTGTCTCGCCACGTGTTGGAGTGCACCTTGCCTCTGTTTAGCTAGCGATACCTGTTTGTTCAACAGACATTATTGTCTACAGATTGTTAAGGAGTAACGTTTGACGTTTTTGAGAGAGAGATCAGAGCTACGTGTGTTTTAGAGGGTAGCTGCTGATTGCCAGAGATATCACGGCCATGTGTTTTTCTCCCCACGTGGGGGACGCTCTCCCGTCAGAGCTGAACACGATCAGATACAGTGCCAACGTTTGACGTTGGAGCGTACCTACCTTCCGCTTGGCCAGAATGACATTCTTTTTTTATTTTTAAATTTTGTTCTGCTTCACTACTATGGGGGCAGAGGCACGGGGGACAGCTAGCTTTGATGACTCAGGTGCCGCTGAGAGTGGCATCCTTTTCAGCAGCTCTGTGTACAAGTTCATTTTTCTACTTTTATTTTTCTCTTTTTTATTGATCACTCCTATCACTTTATTTTATATGGATTCGTTCCCTGGCCACACTTACTTTTATTTATATTGTGAATTTCCCTTTGGGATTAATAAAGTATCTATCTATCTATCTATCTATCTATCTATCTATCTATCTATCTATCTATCTATCTATCTATCTATCTATCTATCTATCTATCTATCTAGCACTGTACATACAGTAGTTAAAAAGGAGGCACAGCATGGCAGGACTGGACACAAGGCAAGTTGGCAGCCCAGATCAGTGCCAGATCATATGAGGCCAGTTTGGAGTTGCCCATCAGTCTTAAATACGCGTGTCAGGGGAGTAAGACGAAAGGGGGTGGTAAACATATAAAAATTCATAAAGACTTATATGTGCTGCACAGATGACGCCCTTGGAATTTTAAATCAGCAGTGCTAACCACTGTGCCCCTCATCCAAAAGATGCACTGGGGAGCATTATCGGTGATGTATCCTGAGATCATTGGGTGTTTTGGGTCTGCAAACATCAGACACCTTTGTCTAGATGACCCAACAGGAGGCGGTCAGTCCCCAACTTGCATTCAAATATCTGTGGTCTACTCCTTGTTAGCAAGGACCACCTGGAGGCACTTTCTACGGCTTCCATGATTCGTCCAATGGCTCGTCCCTTTGTGCCCCCTGTGATGTCAATCAGAGTCAATGCCCTACAGAGTGAGCATCCAGCAACCTACTTCCACAGTCAGGCAACTAGCTCAGCATCCTTGTCCCCTGTATAGGTCCAGAGGGTCCTGGTACTTCACACACTTCCTTCTCATACGCTTCTTCCATGCCATCCTCCCAGGAGTTCTGTCTTGACCCTGTAATGTCACTGCAAAGCGTGTCATGAATTCATGTTGTTTGCTGACTGGTCTTGCACAATGTGATGTAGGCATCTCTGCATTTTGAGCTGTGGGTGAGCCTGTTCTCCTGCCCTCACAAAGGTGACGTTCCTGCTAGGGGTAAGGATGCTCGAGGGTACGTTGGTTGCCACTGTCATTAAGAGAATGTGTTCTAATGGTCCTCTTCCCAAGCAGAAGGGGCAAGATGGCATCTCATTTGTGCCACCGATGTGAAGATTTGCTGGGCTGGGTAAGCCATCACAGATAGTCTGGTTCAGGAAATTTATGTGCTGGAGATCTGCCTGCCAGATGTCAGACCATGATAGATAGATAGATAGATAGATAGATAGATAGATAGATAGATAGATAGATAGATAGATAGATAGATAGATAGATAGATAGATAGATAGATAGATAGATAGATAGATAGATAGATAGATAGATAGATAGATAGATAGATAGATAATCCCAAGGGGAAATTCACAATAAAGACGAGTCTCGGTGTGTAAAAATCCATGCCCACGTTGTAAAAGTAAGTGTGTCCAGGGAACAAATCCACATAAAATAATGTGATAGGAGTGATCAATAAATAAAAATAGAAAAATAAAAAAATAAAAGTAGAAAAGTACACATACACATACAGTCATACACGGAGCTGTTGAAAAGGCTGCCACTCTCGGCGGCGCCGGAACTAACAGATTAGGTTCATGAGGTTCATGAGGATGAGGTTCATGCTCTCCTATCTCGGTGATGCCCCCTGCTGCCTCATCTCTACCATCCTGCTCAGGTGTGCCCAAATGCAAGCCTATCCTGTCTTACGGTAAGCAACAGCCTTGGCCAAGATGCCAGCGCATTGGCAATTCCCACTCATACACCCACAAATGGAGAGTTGAGAGTCACTGACACATTTACTGAATGTCACTGGTAATCATTCCATGTGGTCTTCTAAACTTTAGCAGTTCCTTTCCCACCTATTTTAGAAACTCAAATGTCAACATTTCATTAGTGAACTACATTTGAAAACCCAACCCAGTAGGTAAGAACATACTGGGCATGTCGATCTGTCAACACCATTACTGTCTGGCATATTTCGCTCATTGCTTGCAGTAACAGATAATGGATAATGATGTTCAAACCTTCCAACGGCTCTGAGAGGTGCCTTGCTTAAACTCTACAGGCCCTCAGGGGTCTCACACACACCTGGCTTAGCACTACCAGTTCTTCATCTCACATTCCCTTGTCTCAGTGCAGTAAACAACAGGCTCAAGTATTCACACAGAAAGGCCAGCCAAACCTCCAGCATATTACTAGTGACAGGAGGGATATGAGTGCCAGTGTGGCGAGCGGCATCACGAGGACGGAGGGCTATTTTTTGTTCTTGTCAATTAGTTACATTCTATCTTTAAACAGTGTGTGCAGATACTCACCCTGCATTATGGAGATTTTTATCAAGAGCGCTTGCTTTCACTCCTTGACATGTGAGCTATGAGGAGTTTTTTTTTATCAGATTTATGAAGAATTCTCCAGAAAAAAATGTAATTGCTGGCCTTTATTGTCAAGCACCCTTTCTAGCACCTTCAATTTACATTTCTTTATTTTGACAGAAACTGTTGCTGAACACTTCCAGCAGACCGGGTTTCAATCTCAGACTGGTTCCCATCTGTGTCCTAATTGCACAATTTCCCAGTACCTATTTGGACAATCCAGTTTGCCTCCTACATTCCAAACATATATAATGTTGTTATGCATTTATAAGGTCTACTAGCTGTGCTACCTGTCTGATAGGGGTATAAATCAAAGCAATCAACGTAGACCTCAGTCTTAATGTTTGCAGTGCACCATCTATTGGAAGGTGTTTTACAATGCATGTAGTAATAAAATGCATAGCATTTGTCATTCCAGCAGGTGGCACATCAAAAACATTTGTAGCAATAAAGAGCATTATTACAAATATTTGCAATATGCCTTATTACTACAAATGTTTGTGATGCGTCTTTTTTTGGAATTACAAATGCAAAGTATATGTCTGTCATACACCATATGGTACTGAAAAAAGCAGTGTTAATGTTTGTGATGTGCCATCTGTTGGAATGGCAAATGCAATGCATATGTCTCTGTTACATGCAATATGGGGCTCATAAAAGCAGTGTTAATGTTTGTGATGCGCCATCTGTTGGAATTACAAATGCAATGCATATGTCTCTGTTAGGGCGGTACGGTGGCGCTGTTGCCTCGCAGTTGGGAGACCTGGGGACCTGCGTTCGCTTCCCGGGTCCTCCCTGTATGGAGTTTGTATGTTCTCCCCGTGTCTGTGTGGGTTTCCTCTGGGCACTCCCGTTTCCTTCCACAGTCCAAAGACATGCAGGTTAGGTGGATAAGCGATTCTAAATTGGCCCTAGTGTGTGCTTGGTGTGTGGGTGTGTTTGTGTGTGTCCTGTGGTGGGTTGGTACCTTGCCCAGGATTGGTTCCTGCCTTGTGCCCTGTGTTGGCTGGGATTGGCTCCAGCAGACCCCTGTGACCCTGTGTTCAGATTCAGCGGGTTAGAAAATGGATGGATGGATGGATGTCTCTGTTACATGCAATGTGGGGCTCATAAAAGCAGTGTTAATGTTTGTGATGCACCATCTGTTGGAATTACAAATGCAATGCATATGTCTCTGTTATATGCAATATGGGGCTCATAAAAGCAGTTTTAATGTTTGTGATGCGCCATCTGTTGGAATTACAAATGCAATGCATATGTCTCTGTTACATGCAATATGGGGCTCATAAAAGCAGTGCTAATGTTTGTGATGTGCCATCTGTTGGAATGACAAATGGAATGCATATGTCTCTTCTATATGCTATAAGGGATTCAAAAAAGCAGTGCTAATGTTTGTGAAGTACCATCTGTTGGAATGACAAATGAAATACTTATGTTTATGTTATATACCATATGGCATTCATAAAAACAGTGTTAATGTTTGTGATGTGCCATCTGTTGGAATGACAAATGCAATGCATAATGTTACCACAAATGTCTGTGATGTGCCATCTGTTGGAATGACAGAGACATAGAAACTGGATAGACACACAAATATGCAGAGACACAGACACTAATCCTTTCATTAAAGTGGATATTGTATGAGTTTACAGAAATTCAATCAAAATGTAACATGTTGCACTCACCAGCCCCATGAATATAACACACTTACTAACAAGAAGTCCTAATTTCAATCATTAATCAGCACTCAGGAGAATAAAGTTAACTGATAACTAAATTCTGTTCATCTTTCTAAATTAATTAAAACAAATATGAAAATGTCTGCATGACATAACATTCTGGAGCATTTGTAGATAAGTTAAGTTGCTTTTACTTTTTCTTTATACAGATATGAACATCATGTCACTTACCTATTTCAATTTCAAGGTGTGAGCTGCTGTAACTGAAGTTCACGCATGACATAGTGCAGATGTAGATATGAGTGGGACGGGGTAAAGGCAGAAGCAAGCTATTAGCAAATAACGAGACTTAGCACTGTACTCTGGTACAGTAAGGGACGACATGGTGATTGATAAATTAACAATATCTTTGTTAACATATTGAATAAGTAAAGAATATCATTATTAGCAAATTGAATAAATAAATACACTTCTAATGTCATACTTTCCTTATATAGTCATCTAACCCTGCCCACCTCTGACTCCACCCCCTTCCATCTTCAGCACCCGACTTCAGGAGTTCCACTTTTGTAACACCAGGAGTGGATGTTGAACATGTAAAAAAAATTAAATATTCAAGTTAAAGTAACCACTCATAAAGTAAAATTGAAACCACAAACTAAACCGTAATTGAAGTCATGCAGAATGTTTCTCTCTTTTTAAGATTACAAATTTGCCAACACTTTTAAATGGGAGATTTTGAAATTTAAAAAAATGTATACAGCAGGTGGCATTGGAGATATCTCAATGAAAACTAAACTCTCCAAAACTGCTTTCAAATTTCCTTTTTGGTGTCATCACCCACTGTTTACCATATATATGTCTCCACAACCCACCAAGGGGGAAAATCGAGCAGGATCACCAGAGAGACCCCCCCATTAGTGAATCGAGTGTGATCGTCAGAGGGCGTTCCACTTGGTGAATCATTAGAGCGGAAGGGGGATTGAGTGTGATTATTGGAGTGGTGGCCTACCATGTCCCACTGTGTGACCCACTGTGACCCACACCTAATACAAACAATAGCAATTCTTGACGCATCAGGAGCAACCCACAACCCAAAAGCTGCTCATGACCCAGTGGTTGAGAATCACTGCATTAGGCAAAAGGATAGACAGACAAAGAGACAAAAGAGACATGGATATCGCATAGGGTGTTTTTGCTTTTAATCCAAACACACATAAAAATGAAATTGTTCGATTCTTACTGAGGTGTTTACGTCGCTCCCTTTGATATACCTTCTGTAAATGGGAACTGGCATGACCAGTTGTCTTGAGGTGCTCACTTCTTGAACTGAATGGAGTCCAAATGTGTGAGAATGTTGTTTCCTGTGAACTCAAGTTCAAAACAATAAACACGTCTCATAGTGGGCTTCTCGTAAAATCTACACTAAGACAACAAAAGCATTCAAAACAAATGCATAGAAAGATTGCGGAAAAGTGTCCATCACAGGAGGGGGTATAATGCATGACTGATGTGGGCATGAGTGTAATCTGGGCTGGACAAGGCTACCTATCCAGGGTGGGTTCTGTCTTATGACTGTTCCTGGAAAAACAGACATTGACCACCTACAGTGCTAAACTGGATAAAGCAGATTTGTCGATCTTTATTCATATAACTCCTCACATATTAGCAGATTTGTCGATCTTTATTCATATAATGCCTCACACATTAGTAGATTCGTCGATTTTTATTGTCAATCTTTATTCATATAACTCCTCACATATTAGCAGATTTGTCAATCTTTATTCATATAAAGCTTCACATATTAGCAGATTCATCGATCTTTATTCATATAGTGCCTCACACATTAGTAGATTCGTTGATTTTTATTGTCAATCTTTATTCATATAACTCCTCACATATTAGCAGATTTGTTGATCTTTATTCATATATGGCCTTACACGTTAGCAAATTTGTCGATCTTTATTCATATAAAGCCTCACAAATTAACAGATTTGTCGATCTTTATTCATATAATGCCTCACACATTAGTAGATTCGTCGATTTTTATCGTCGATCTTTATTCATATAAAGCCTCACATATTAACAGATTCGTCAATCTTTATTCATATAATGCCTCACATATTAACAGATTCGTCAATCTTTATTCATATAATGCCTCACACATTAGTAGATATGTTGATTTTTATTGTCGATCTTTATTCATATAACTCCTCACATATTAGCAGATTTGTCGACCTTTATTCATATAATGCCATGCACATTAGCAGATTCGTCGATCTTTATTCATATAACGCCTCACATATTAGCAGATTCGTTGATCTGTATTCATAAAGCGACTCACATATTAGCAGATTTGTCGATCTTTATTCATATAGAGCCTCACATATTAGCAGATTTGTCGATCTTTATTCATATAGCGCCTCACATATTAGCATATTTATCGATCTTTATTCATTTAACGCTTCACATATTAGCAGATTCGTCGATCTTTATTCATATAATGCTTCACACATTAGTAGATTCATCGATTTTTATTGTCGATCTTTATTTATATAACGCCTCGCACATTAGCAGATTTGTTGATCTTTATTCCTTTAGCGCCTCACATATTAACAGATTTATCGATCTTTATTCATATAGCGCCTCACATATTAGCAGTTCGTTTATCTTTATTCATATAATGTCTCACACATTAGTAGATTCGTCGATTTTTATCGTCGATCTTTATTCATATAACGCCTCGCACATTAGCAGATTTGTTGATCTTTATTCCTTTAGCGCCTCACATATTAACAGATTTATCGATCTTTATTCATATAGCGCCTCACACATTAGCAGATTTGTCGATCTATATTCATATAACGCCTCACACATTAGCAGATTTGTCGATCTATATTCATATAACGGCTAACATATTAGCAGATTTGTCGATCTTTATTCATATAAAGCCTCGCACATTAGTAGATTTGTCAATCTTTATTTATATAACAGCTAACATATTAGCAGATTTGTCAATCTTTATTCATAAAGCAACTCACACATTAGCAGATTTGTCGATCTTTATTCATATAACACCTCACATATTAGCAGATTTGTCGATCTTTATTCATATAATGCCTAACACATTAGCAGCTTTGTCGATCTGTATTCATATAGATCCTCACATATTAGCAGATTTGTCGATCTTTATTCATATAACGCCTCACATATTAGCAGATTCGTCGATCTTTATTCATATAATGCCTAACACATTAGCAGCTTTGTCGATCTTTATTCATATAGCGCCTCACATATTAGCATATTTATCGATCTTTATTCTTTTAACGCCTCACATATTAGCAGATTCGTCGATCTTTATTCATATAATGCCTCACACATTAGTAGATTCATCGATTTTTATTGTCGATCTTTATTCATAAAGCGCCTCACACATTAGCAGATTCGTCGATCTTTATTCATATGTAGCCTCACACATCCTTTCAGCTGCTTTGAACTGAATACTTAATAAACTTAATAAGACTTACTTAGAATACTTAATGTTTTACAACACACTATCTTAGATATATAGAGCTTTATCTGTCCCCCTTTTACAGAAGCTTTTTAAATAAATAAATAATACATAGATAACTGCAGCCTGAGTAGTGTTTCTTGACACACTTCTGCTGAATGATTTGTTGGCTGAAAGTCCTCAGTGTTGGTGTGTGATAGAGAGGGGATGTGCATCGCTGTTCATAATGGCACTCAGTTTTGTTTTAATTCCCTTCTTCTCTACGACCTCCAGTGGGTCCTGAGTGTGTCCCATAACTGAGCCGGCCTTTTTAATTAGCCTATTGATTTGGTGATGTTACCGGCCCACCACTCTATAGTGTTGAAAGTTACACTGGCCATCACAGAGATGTAGAAGATGCGAAGGATGTCCCTTCTCATATTTAATGAACACAGCCTCCTAAGGAAGAAGAGCCTGCTCTGCCCTTAATTCTGTAGTTTCTCTGTGTTATGTGACCAGTCCAACATGTCATAAATGTGGACTCCCAAGTACTTGTAGGAGTGGACCACCTCTACATCTACTCCTTGAATACTGAGCAGACATAGGGGCTCTTTGGTGTGGTAAAACTCAATAACCATTTCCTTTATTTTGCTAATGTCAAGTTGTAGACAATCCTATTTGAACCAAGATACAAACTTCTTCAGCTGACTCCTCTCCTTTCTGCTCATGCTTCTTATAAATAAATCTCAGAAGAGCAGAAACATCTGAGAATTTCTGCAAGTGGCATGACCTGGTATTACATTTATAGTCGGAGGTGTATGGAGAGAAGAGAACAGGAGACAGGACTGTTCCTCGTAGTGCTCCAGTGTTGCTCACGCACTCCTTGAGTCTCACAAACTGCGCTCTACCTGACAAACAGTCCATTAATCCAGGACACCGTAGGGCTCGTCCACCTGGTAACCCTGCCTTCCCATCACTTTACAAATGGTGTACCTGCTGTTTAGCTCACCAGATCACCTGACTTATGTAAATAGCCCTGCCAGTGAACTGATGTGGTGTGTCGATGTGCTGATGATGTTTCATTTCAGAAGTGTTGAAACATATGAGTGCCTCATCACGAGAGCCGTGTTTATCTGAAGGAGACAGCATGTGCGTGCTCGGCCCTCGACACGAGTCAGGTTACCGGCAGCCACTTGCTTTTCAATGAAGATGTTCTGTTCTCCTCGCATTGATCCTGAGTCAGTTGAATGTCAGGTGCAGCTCAGTCTTTGTGTATAACGGATGTAGCGAAAAGTTAAGCAAAATGACACTTTCTATTGGCTAACTAGAAAGATTACAATATGCAAGCTTTCAAGGCTCCTTCTCCAGGCAGAGATGCAATTAGTATTATCATATGAAAGGAGAAAGGGAACTGAAATAAGTTGTCCATTCAGCTATTAATATTAGTTAAAACACAGTCATTCGTTAAAATTACATCTCGCCTGAAGAAGGGGCCTGAGTTGCCTCGAAAGCTTGCATATTGTAATCTTTCTAGTTAGCCAATAAAAGGTGTTACTTTGCTTGACTTCTCACTACATCCATAATGGCTAACACGGTACAACACCCCAGTACTACAGACATATAATGGATGGAAGACGATGGTAACATTTTTTAAATCTAATAATAATAATAATAATCTCTCTATTATAATAAAAAAATCTGGGAAAGAGAGGCGAGACATGACTTTTTCAGAGAGACACTTTCACGTTCCGCTAGATGAGACTTTGTGCCAAGAGATTTAACCATGCCCGGGGCCGGAAATAAAAGACAAAGAGTAGATGACAAAGTTAGAACGTCGTAAAGAATTAAGAAATGTTGGCGTGATACACATGCAGAGCATGTTAGAGATAGTGGAAGTATGTAAATTTGAAAGTCTCAGAAAAATGATAGTAAAGATCGCATTAGCACAAAAAAACGGAAATTATTACTCGGTGAAATAACGGAACAGCGAAAAGAGATTGAATATATTGTTCAGATTGAAACTTTAAGTCGGAGATTAGATTGTCTAATTTGTGTTGCCATCAAGGAAAAGTAGTGTTTCTTCCCAATGAAGAGGCGTATCCACGAGAATTAAACGATTTGTTGTTTGGTGAAAGTGAAATCCCGCGAGAGAAAATTTTAAGCCCCGCAAGACAAGACTTTATGCAAAGAGATTTGGAAAAGTGCTGCTCACATCTAAAACATTTACAACCTTGCACACGGTTCAATCATTTCTCATTTGTGTGAATGCTGTTGTCAGACACAGTTCGTGTAGAGAGAAAGAAATGATATTCACTCACGGCAAGTTATATGTCGTGTTGTCACGATGTAAATCTAAACACAGAATCAAAATTCAATGCGATATTGACGAAATGGTAAAAGCGAAAAGAGATCGAATATATGGACATGGGTGATATGACAGAAGTATATAGATATTGTTTGGCTTTAAACTTTAAGTCAGAGACTTGTAGATCGTCTAATTCGTGCCTTCAGGGAAAAGTAGTGTTTCTTCCCAGTGAAGAGGCGTATCTGCGAGAATTAAAAGATTTGTTGTTTGGTGAAAGTGAAATCCAGATTTATGAACGGCAGAGGTGTGAAGTGGCTGGCGCCTAGCACAGGCAGGGGGGTTGGCAAGTAAAGCGAGCAGGGGGCGAAGCCCCCTAGTAATAATAATAATGTGTTTTATTTACATAGCACATGCTCAAGGTGCTTCACAGAGTCTCAGAAAGCACAGCAGGCTGATAAAGAAACAATATTAACCCTTTGCGGTCGTTAGGCCAGAAAACTGGCCTTAGTAAAAAGTGCGCTATAGGTCGTCAGGCCACCGCTGGTGGCCCTGCAAGTTTCTGACCGATTTGCACAGTCGCCTGGTCGAGAAAAGTGGCCTGTGTTATTCCTACGTGCTTGAAAAAATAACTGCTGTAATTATTGGCGTTTTTTCAATAATTAATTACGACTAATGTAGCGTGACGTTGAAAATTAAATACGACTGCAAAGGGTTAAAGAGTGATAACAATGCTGATAACAATGCAGGTATACAGACAAACAACAACTTTGAATAATGTTAACGTTTACCCCCCAGGGTGGAATTGAAGAGTCGCATAGTTTGGGGGAGGAATGATCTTCTCAGTCTGTCAGTGGAGCAGGACGGTGACAGCAGTCTGTCGCTGAAGTTGCTCCTCTGTCTGGAGATGATCTTGTTCAGTGGATGCAGTGGATTCTCCATAATTGATAGGAGCCTGCTCAGCGCCCGTCGCTCTGCCACGGATGTCAAACTGTCCATTTCCATGCCTACAATAGAGCCTGCCTTCCTCACCAGTTTGTCCAGGCATGAGGCGTCTCTCTTCTTTATGCTACCTCCCCAGCACACCACCGCGTAGAAGAGGGCGCTCACCACAACCATCTGATAGAACATCTGCAGCATCTTATTGCAGATTTTGAAGGACGCCAGCCTTCTAAGGAAGTATTGTCGGCTCTGTCCTTTCTTACACAGCGCATCAGTATTGGCAGTCCAGTCCAGTTTATCATCCAGCTGCACTCCCAGGTATTTATAGGTCTGTACCCTCTCCACACAGTCACCTCTGATGATAACGGGGTCCATGAGTGGCCTGGGCCTCCTAAACTCCACCACCAGCTCCTTGGTTATGCTGGTGTTCAGGTCTAGGTGGTTTGAGTCGCACCATTTAACAAAGTCCTTGATTAGGTCCCTATACTCCTCCTCCAGCCCATTCCTGATGCAGCCCATGATAGCAGTGTCTTCAGAGAACTTTTGCATGTGGCAGGACTCCGAGTTGTATTGGAAGTCCGATGTATATAGGCTGAACAGGACCGGAGAAAGTACAGCCCCCAGCGGCGCTCCAGTGTTGCTGACCACATTATAATATTATAATATGTAATATTGGATACAAATATTTTCTGCATAGAGCACTAAAACAGTTAAATACGGAATATGAAAAGCATTAAATAGAATAATAAACAATAAAGCAGAGTAAAATACTAAATTCAATACTAGAAGGAAAGCCTAAACGATTCACATAATTTGTCATAAAACACACACACACACACGCGCGCACACACACACACACACACACACACACACACACACACGTACTGTACATTATCTTGAGCATCTGGACAGAGAGGTAAACTGAAAGTAGGGGCAGAATGTCAGGTGAAGTTAGACGCCTTCCTGAACAGATGAGTTTTCTGTTGTTTTTTAAAAGAATGAATGGAGTCAGCTGATCAAATTAATTTCGGGAGGTCATTCCAAAGTCTGGGCGCTATACAGCTAAAGACCTTGTCACCTTCCCAGAGTGCAGGTTAGTGTGGGGCACAACAAGACTGCCAGAATCAGAGGGCCAACAGGAGCAGAGTGATGGAGAGGGACACTGAGGTAGTGCGGTGTGAGGCCGTTTAAGGCTTTATAGGTTAATAACAGCATTTTATATTATATGCCAATGTGGACTCTGCTTTTCTCCTCAGAGAATACAATGTGAGGATGGAGTAAATGCACCATTGAAAAGTAGTTCAGTAATTGAGCTGGGCTTTGTTTCATATAGTGCCTTTCACAGGAAACACAATCACATTATTGGTGACCAGTAGTACTGAATACATTGTCAGTGAGGTGCACTGAATATCAACGACAAGAACTGAATTTTCTAACATAAAGCAGCCTGTCAAGCTTCTGTAAACTTCTGCTTTCAAATAAAACAAAGACAGGTTGACAGATTGGACATTTTTGTGGCTTTCCACCTGCCGTTGCTGCACTTCTCTTTATGTTAGGCTCTCTAGAAAAGGAAATGAGTTGCCAGTAAATCTGTCAACAGGCCTTTATAACATGGCATGCATAACATTCTCAAAACTCTTTGATCAAATTCAGGGTTATTGTGGACAAGAGTTTCTGCTGGCATCAAAGAGCCCTGGGAGTGTGGCAGTTTATGGCGAGGCCCTCTACCGCATCCACAAGACCATTTTGGAGTTTTCATGTACTTATGTGTCTGATGCCATTATCCAAGGTGACTTACGACACTTTCTTTTCACAGCTCAAGTGACTTGCTCAGGGTCACATAGTGTCAGTAGCAGGATCTGAACCCACAACCTCAGGTTTTTGAAGTCCAAAGCTTTAACAACTGCATCACAAATTTGGAATCTTCCAGATTTGCATAAAGTATGGGCACAAGTATAAACAGTAAAACTGGAGCACACATTGCGTCACGTAAAGTATACACCTGGCCTTAGAGTAATAAAGGCAAAAGACAGCAATTAACAATGACAGAAGTCATTCAATATAATCAAGATATAATCAATTTGTGAAAATCATATTTATCAGTAAGAATTCACTTCCACAGGACATGTGGGCCTCACTACTAAGACTGTTCCTCCAACAGCCTGTTCTCGGATAAATGGAGGAAAATGAGATGAGATTAGATGTTGTAAGTCACCTTGGTTAAAGGCATTGGCCAAATAAGTTAATAGCAATCATAGTACTGACACCATTTGTTTTCACCCGAGGAGGCACTCTTTCTTTCTTTCTTTCTTTCTTTCTTTCTTTCTTTCTTTCTTTCTTTCTTTCTTTCTTTCTTTCTTTCTTTCTTTCTTTCTTTCTTTCTTTCTTAAATCATTCTGTGTAATTTTGACTTTATACTTTGAGTTTGTTGTCTTGCTGGAAAACAAATGTTCTCCCAGGGCACAGGTTCAGGTTTTCCTCCAGGATTTTTCTACATTCATTTTACTCTCACCAGCCCTCCAACACCAGCTCTAAGGAAGCATCCCTAGAGCTTGATGGTGCCACCACCATGCTTCACATTGGGATGGTATGCTATGATAATAGGCAGTGTCTGACTTCATTCTGAAAGGTCAATTATGGTTTTGTCAGACCATAAAATCTTCTTCCAGCTTACTCCAGATTCTGTCAAGTGCCTTCAGGTAAACATCTTCTTGAGATGTCCTGTGTGTTTTTATCTTTTTGGCACTTTCCCATGCAGCTGCGACTGATGGCATCAATTGTTGTCTGCACAGTCTCTCCAGTCTCAGCCCCTGTAGTTTGTCACTCCTTCAGAGTTCTCAGAGGTCTCTCTCCCTGGTTTTCTTCTTGTATGATCACTCAATTTTTCTGGATGGCCTGCTCTCTGCTGATTTACAGCTCTGCATACTCTTTCCATTTTCTAATGGCAAATTTATATTCAGTGCTGTGGGTATTTTCTTGCAACCACCTCCTGACTTGTGCTTCTTAAATCACCCTTTCACAGAGATGCTTAGAGTGTTCTTCTGTCTTCGTGGTGTAGGTTAGACCACCATACTGACTTGTCACAAGTTGTCCCTTTCACATTTAGGTGCATTTATACAGCAATCAATGGAAACCTCAAACAGGTGATGTCTATTGAACTAATTCTGTGACTTCTAAAACCAAATAGTTGCCTCCGTCATGATCTGGGTGTGTGTGGCCTGCAGGGGGCACCCCAGCACTCCAAATCCGACACAGACAAACACGAGGCACAAGTCCTGCGCGACACAGGCTTTTTATTCAGCTGTGGGAAACGCTTCCCAAACCATTTCCCACTTTCACAACACAGTACAAATAAAGCACATAGCACTTTCTTTTCTTCTTCTTTTCTCAGTCTCTATAATAATAACAATAATAATAATAATACATTTTATTTATATAGTGACTTTTCTATGCTCAATGTGCTCTATCTCTGTGATGCAAATTGGGCATGTAGCGCAGATTGGGCAGTGGTATCCCCATTCAACGCTGGCCTTGCAAAGCACCATGGGGCTCTTGGAAAAGTTTGTCTAATCCAGCTGAACGGTAAATTTTCTGTCTAAAGGACCATAGAGGATTGTTTTGTGTTTGTCATTGCTTTGCGTGTTGTATATTCCACGGTGGCTTTGTTGTCTATTATACTGTTGTTCACTTTTATATCATTGTTACTTGCCTCTGCTGATTTAGTCCTCTGCTGACTACTTTAAGGCAGTTCTTATTAGTTTCGCTTGACGTATTTTTAATTAAGGACAAAAAGCCTGCTCTGTCCTTTCTTCTATAGTTCCTCTGTGTCCTGAAACCAGTCCAGCTTATCATTGATGTGGACCCCCAATTACATGTAGGAATGGACTAGCTCTACATCTACTCCCTAAGTTGTGACCAGACATAGAGGCTCTTTGGTGTGATGAAAGTCAATAACCAGTTTGGTGGTTTGCTGATGTTAAGGGGCAGACAATTCTTTTTGCACCAAGAAACAAACTTCTCCACCTGACTCATCCCTTTATCAATACAGCCCATAAGTGCAGAATCATCTGAGAATTTCTTTTCTTTTTTTTTTTTTGTTCTTTAGTTCACCTTATACAATTTCTTGTATTAGGAATTTGTTCGTTTTTGCATACATTGTGTATACTGAGCAGAAGCAGGTGACATTGCAGGTGACCTGCTGTGCTGTTTTCCATCAGTGCAGAATTCCACACATTCACTCTGTTTGCACATCAAAGTTGTTTTGGCTAAACAGTCACTATATATGCGTCCAACCCAACATAGATTGGACACGGGAGGCACGTATAAAATAAAAAGACTTTTTATTTTTCTTCAGCTGGAGGGCATGTCTTCCCCGTGTCACCCAGCCACAACACAGTCCCAAAGCACCAACACACAAAAGTAAAGCAATCTTTCTCTTCCTCCACCACTCCTTCCAGGCAACCTCGTCCTCCTCCTCCCGATTCTGGCTCCTCGAGTGGTGGCTGCTGACCCCTTTTATAGTTCACCCAGAAGTGCTCCAGATGCCAAGTTCCGGCTGCACTTCCGGGTGTTGTGAAAACACTGCCCACAAGGGCTCAGGTGTTCCAGCTGCAACCCCCCCTAGATAGATAGATAGATAGATAGATAGATAGATAGATAGATAGATAGATAGATAGATAGATAGATAGATAGATAGATAGATAGATAGATACTTTATTAATCCCAAGGGGAAATTCACAAAATTCAAATTCCAACAGGGCTGCCCCCAACTCCAATTCCCAAGGTGCCCTGCAGGAAACCAAGGCACCGCTCCAACCAAGGGGGGCGGCCATCTAGCGTCCAGGGGGAGGTATTGCACCATCCATGGCTGCTCCCTCTGAGCATATAACGAAGGGGAGTCCCGGCTGGTCATGGACCCCGGCCGTACGCCACACAGTGTAAAAGAAGTAGTCTCAACACACTGGAAAGGTTTGGGGCAGCCACCCATATATTGTTCCTGGCTGCAAAAAAAGGCTTTGAAATAAGCACTGATGTGCATGGGTTGAGTTCCAGACTGAACTGATCTGGTGATGGAGAAGATGGCAGTTTTAAATGGTGAGGCTGGAAGTGATGTCATCTGAGGCCAGACATCGGAAGTGACATCTTTCTTGGCACCAGAACAGGAAGTGGTGTCATTCTTGGCACCAGAAACCGGAAATGACATCATTCTTGGCACCGGAACTGGAAGTGGCATCGTTCTTGGCGCCGGAAACCGGAAGTGACATTGTTGTTAAATCAGGCAGGTTTTCCATATTTAGCCAGCAGAGATAGCAGAATAAGATTAGTGCACCCCACCACCCCCTAGCTTGCCGGTTAATTACCTACACTTGGTCCAGTCAGCTTCCTCCTAATCGCACGTGTGTCATCAGTCTTAAGGCAGCATGTGAACTTTTAGTACTCCAAAAATGCACAACCTAAAGTGTTGACCTGGCTTATACGAAATGTGTTCTTCATCTTTTGTGATTTCTTGGATCTGTTTTCTTCAGTACGTTATATTAATGGGAAAGCTGTTATAACGCTGCCAAGGTTGTTTCTGTTGAGGATTTGCACACATGGAGACACCACAGAAGCTTGTCTTTCATGATTCTGTTATTGTTTTGGAAAACTGAATGAAAGTTTAGCTGTCAGAAAAAAAAAATTTTGGAAGTGTAAGAAGGGCTATTTGGGCTATTTTGGGTGTGTGCATAGGTTTGCCCTGTGATAGACTGTCACCCCCTGTACGGTTTGTTTTTATCTTGAACCCAATGCTGCTGAGATGGCCTGTGGTCAAATGCAACCCTCACCTGGACAAGTATGTTAAAAAGAGGGTTGCCAGTTTCCTAAAAAATGTATAGCCCAAAGGCAAATTAAAAATTGTGAATTTGTCCCCAGTAGTAGCCCAATGCCAGAGACAGACAAAATGGCACATCAGAGCGAGAGGGTTAGGTACATACCATCAAAACCCAAGTGGGGAGAGGTATGTCAGAGTGGCAGAATGGGCATAGACCATCACACAATGGAGATTTTACAACGGTAAAGAAGATGTATAAGTGCGAAAAACAGGGGAAGGGGATGCCAGATAGATGAAAAACATGGTAACAATTTATTGGAGGGGGGTTGAAAAATAGCCCAAAATGCCACATTGTTTTTGAAAAAGTAGCCCAAAAAAACACAACCCGTGAAACCCCATTTTTTCAAAAATAGCCCAATTGGGTGAGAAAAATGTTGACCTGGCAACACTGTTTAGAAAATGAGTGGATGGATGAATGACTCGTGCATTTCATATTCAATGGCACTTCTACAGCAACATAAGGTCTGTCATGAAACTAATGGCACTGTCTGAAAACATCTAGAGTGCTAACTGATGCGCTGAATCCTCACTGAAGACAGTTTTGAGGAATGCTTACAGGGTGGATAGACTGACATGTGATAACATGTAATAGTTTCAATGTAAAAAATCTCTTTAATATCAAAATATATTAATTTCACGCCAGATATCATGTGTCACCCAAGTAAATATCTACTATGAAAATGGCAAAATGACTTGGCCAGCGGTATGCTGTGAGTCACGGTTGGGGAATAAACCAGCGCTTTTAACCACAAAGTAATAAATGCTTCCTGCTAGGCAGGTTAGCAATAATATGAAGAATACAGAAACACTGGTAATAGAGTCCAGAAATAAGACAGACATATTTAACTAAACTGAAGCATTACAGCAATTAAAAAAAACAAAACAAAATCATGTATTGTCCACAAAGTAACACTGCACAGTAAGCAATATTTATTTTATTGTACTAAAATCACTTCACATATATGAGAACTGCAAGAATTCCTTTTATTACAGGCATTGAAGAAGAATGAAATGAATCTGGAAGGAAAGTGGGTGTGTATTAACAGGGTGACCACGCCCCCTTCCTGCAACTCTCTGAAGGAATGCTCCACCCACAAATGAGATTTCTTTTTACTGTATGTGTGACTTACTCCACGGAGTTTTTAGGGATGTCTGAGAACATTTTTTAATTTCATGTTTTCATGAAGAATGGCGATAACCATCCATCCATCCATCCATCCAACCCGCTATATCCTAAGTACAGTTTCACGGGGGTTTGCCGGAGCCAATTCCAGCCAACACAGGGCGCAAGGCAGGAAACAAACCCCAGGCAGGGTGCCAGCCCACCGCAGGAGATAACCATCTTTCTGATATTATAGGGGTCTATGGTGACCAAATATTAAAAGATCCATGAAAAATTCTCGTATTACTCTTGTTGCATAATCCACATGTCAAGTTATCTAGTTGTATGCTTTAATCACCTCAAACTCATGTATTTTTAGGAAAATATTCCTTATTAAACAAATTCCAGAAAACACTCTCGTGAATGAAAATGGAATACTCTCAGATGAGCCTGAGAATTTGAATTGAAGAACCGCTTCATGTACTGGTCCAGAACAGCAACAGTTATTCACAGGCTAACATTGTGCTTCATAAAATATCAACAAAAAGCATGAACTGAGAAGTCAGTACAACTATAGAATGAAAAGTTTAAGAAAAGTACTTGAAAACACTATGAGGCAGAGAGAGAGAATCTGCCTCGTCCATTATGAAGATTAAATATGTTGCAATATACCTAAGAATCTAGACAAATCTCTCTATTATATAAAAAAAAATCCTGGGATGAGATGTGACTTTTTCAGAAAGATGCTTTCAAGTCTTGCAAGACTTTGTGCCAAGAGACTTAATCACGCCCGGGGCTGGGAATAAAAGAGTAGATGACAAAGTGGAATGCCGTAAAGAGGTTCAAAACCATTGGTGCGATACACATGCAGAGCAGGTTAGACATAATGAAAGTACTAAAATTCGAAAGTCTGATACTAAAGATCGCGTTAGCACTAACAAACAGAAATGATTACTCGGTGAAATAATGGAACAGCAAAAAGAGATTGAATATATTGTTCAGATTTTAACTTTAAGTCGGTTGCCATCAGGGAAAAGTAGTGTTTCTTCCCAATGAAGAGGCGTATTCACGAGAATTAAAAGATTTGTAGTTTGGTGAAAGTGAAATCCACATACACGAGCGGCAGAGACGAGAAGTGGCTGGTGTGTAGTGCAGGCTGGGAGGTTGGCAAGCGAAGCAAGCAGGGGTTGAAGCCCCCTAGTATTTCAATATAATGCGACATGTATGTATTTCAAAGGTATATTTTTAAGATTACATCTGAAATATATTACAATATATATTTCCCTTAATATATTGTAACAAACATATTTCCAAATGTATTGTGTATAAGACAGCAATAAGCTGTGTGTCCAGACCCAAGACACAGATCATTCATGTCGTATATTTTTACCTGGAAAAAGCTAGACTTCCCAATGAATCCTTATTAATTTATTTATTTATTTATTTATTTATTCATCCACCTGCGTAGTAGTGAAACAAGACAGTGAGGAAGGCCCTGCCTGGCTCCCCACTCTTGATGTCACGCTACCCCCTCCCCTCGGCCTGCAGCCTCTGTCTCGGATAAGCGTGAATATATCGTGTCGCTCAGATTCGTGCAAATAACTGGGTACCGCAAGTGAACTATGATACATAGCGCAATGGGAGAAGTCGCAAAATCAACCAGAATGTTCAAGCAAATTCTACAAAAAAGCCTAATCTAAATCCGTTAAGTAGTTCTCTCGTGAAAAGCTGACAGACATACAGACAGACAGATGTTGGATTTTATATATAGAGAAATTTATTTATACTTCCTTTAACTGGCTTAGTGTTGTTTAGGAAGTTCACTCCACCAGTATATACAGGGTTTAGTTTGCAACATTATTACGTACTTATGCAAAGTTGCTAATAAGTTTATAATTAATGCTCTGTCACGGTGAGGGTTGATTTGCAATATTCTGTATCTCAATATGAGAAACACAGATGAGGTGTCTGTTGGATGATGTTTTCAATGACACGTTAGTATATTTTTTAAATGTTCAGCAATATACAAAAATGACAAACACCTATTAGAAATATATATTGTACAGTGGACCCTTGACTTACGAACTCAATTCGTTCGCGAGGGCTGGTTGTAACTCAAGTTGGTTGTAAGTCAAGACTATTTTTCCTATAAGAAATAATGGAAACACCCATAATGCGTTCCGAACCTCCCACAGCAACACTTACTTAACCTTTTCATAATAAAAAAGGGTTGTATAATGTGTATAATTTACCAAAACACCAATAATTTTTCTAATGTTCTAACCAAAAAGTTATAAAAAGTGCCTAGCCTACCAGAAACAACAATTTCATACTGTACTCACCATTTAATTTGTCATCTTTGGGCTGCAGGAAGGGAGGAGGAGGAGAATGAAATAGAAGGTGGTTATTGTTTGGAAGGAGCCTCCTTATACAAATCTTTTCTTTGTAAAATTGTCGAGATGGTGGATTTCGACATGCTGTACATATTAGATAGATAGATAGATAGATAGATAGATAGATAGATAGATAGATAGATAGATAGATAGATAGATAGATAGATAGATAGATACTTTATTAATCCCAATGGGAAATTCACAGTGATCAATAAATAAAAATAGAAAAATAAAAGTAGAAAAGTACACATACACATACAGTCATACATGGAGCTGTAAAAGGCTGCCACTCTCGGCGGCGCCGGATGTAAGAGTTATTAGCGAGATCGGTCACACAAACACCACTCTCATATTTCCGCACAATTTCCTTCTTCGTTTCAATTGTGATCGCTTTCTTTACCTTCGTTACCTTCTCTTCCTTCCTTAGCAATTATTGAAAAAAATTATATAAATCACTGCACTGACCGAAACTACGTCCACAAACACATGTATCTGGGCTCCGACTGATGCTTACGAACGCTCTTGGCTGTTTGTTTACAATCGTGCAAGCGGATACACGTGACCGCATTCAGGTCGTAACGCAAGATGTTGGTCGTAAATCAAAACAAAAATTTTGGTCGTAAATCAAGTTGTTCGCACGTGAGGTCGGTCGTATATCAAGGGTCAACTGTACATTATATTTATCATTTCTAGTACATACAAAATATAGCATCATATTTTTTCAAAATAATGTCTTAACAGTTTATTATCCCTAGAATTTTAAAATATAGTAAGAAATGAGATATTTTTATGTCATTCATTTTCTAACCCCCTTAATACAGATCAAGATCACAGGAGGTACCGGCATAGGGCGCATGGCAGAAACAAACCCTGGACTGGGTACCAGTCCATTGCAGAGCGGTATATTTTTATATTTTTTATTGCAATATAAAAAAGACAAACATTTGCATATTTTATAGTTAATTTCAGTATACAGCAAGAAACTGTTATTATTAACCTTAAAAAAATTGTAACATATTTTAAAATATGCTCATATAGGAAATAATATTTTTAAAGCCTATTTTACTTTCTATGTAATTCATTTTTGTAAGGTTTAATGCTTTTTGCAATATTTGTGCAAAATTTACCCTTAACAAGTTTCCAGCTGTGTCCCCATGTTCTTGCTGAGCTCATTCTGAGCCTGATACACTGTACTAGTTCCCTTCATAATTTGAAACAATAATAATAAGAATAAAAACAATAATAATAATAATAATAATAATAATAATAATAATAATAATAATAATGCATTTTATTTATATAGCACCTTTCCCGTGCACTTCAGTCTTGTCTCCTCTTAATCTTCCTTTGGTTAAAAGGTTCAGTTCCTTTAATCTTTCCTCATATCTCATCCCCTGATTAATGACTGAATTTAATCAAACAGATCACTAAATAATTATGGAAAAATGATTTGGTGGTGGCCACATCAGGAGGCAAGGCCAGGAACATAACGCGTCAGATCAATGTCTAGAGGTGAAACTCCGGTCCATCGTACTGCACGCAGCTTGTTAGGCTCCGTAAACAAGAGGCAGGCCATCTGATTGTAGTGGAAGTGCAGTCATTCATTGTTTTAACATTCTGCATGTGCAAGTGATTCATATTTTTGTGAACCTGAATTAGACTAAACAGTCTGGCTCCATTGAAATATGACTTTTCATGGAACAGTGAACTATTAGGTACTGTAAAACGAGAAGTCTTCTTGCATTACCGAAAGGTGGAATTCCACTTCGTGAGAGGGTTTGACTGCACAGAGTTTCCTTTTTATTGTTATCTTTTCTGCACTTGCACTTTTTCTGTACATCCACTAATTATAACTCGGTGCATTGGAAAATAAGTTGAATTACGAAGCAATATGATTTCATGTATTTTGTCTTAATACTTACTGTTAGTTGGGCATTTAGTTCTTTTTTTTATATATTAAATAATGTACTTGTCTGGTTGCTATTTGATACTGAATTTATTGCTGAAAAATTGTTTTACTTTCACACTGATGAAAAACTGAAGCACAGCAGTTAGCACCACTTCTCGACAGCCCTGGGTTCAAGCATCAGCCTGGGTGATGTCTGCATGGCTTTTCAGGTTAGGTTCACTGATGACGCTGAATTGGCTTAAATGTATAAAGGATAACCAAAATATTAATGCTAAGCTTAGACACATGCTCATGATAGGCCTGTATGTATGCAGAGATGAAGATTAAAACAGACGTATGGCTTGGGTTCTTCAGTCCTTGCCCCAGTGCAGTAGTAGACCAGTGATGTCACTTGACCACTCTTTCCTCTTTATTTCTACTAAAACAGCTTCATCTTTCCACACCAGAGTCAATTTTCAAGTTGACTCTGAGTGTTCTGCACTGGCTAATATCCCTCCCGGGGTCAGTTCCAGCTGTTGTTAGGGTTCAGGAGAGAACTTTCTTTTTTGTTGTGACGCTGCCTGCTGCTACACTGCATGACTTGTGCCATCATGGCGGCCAGCGACTTCAGACCAAGAGTCAAATACCATCTGAAATCTGTGAAAACAAAGGGAAGTTTCTTGGAAATAATTCAGTTCTTAAACCCATCTACCAATGAAAACAAAGAAATAAAAGATTTTTAGCCTTCAACCATTGCTTGTTTTCTGCACCACTTTGACATTCTGCATTGGCTGCATGGTCCTTGACAATAATGGTGATAATGGAACTGAAAATGAGCTGGGCAAATGAGGACACTCAGCAGCCAAGAGGTAAGCGGGACAGTGCGTTGGGGTTTTAAACATAACAAATGTCCACAAACAGAAGTGCAAAACCTTAGGTGCAAAATGTGCAATGCAAAAAAGTTAATGAAATAAATAAATAAATAAGTACAATAAAGACCAGTGCAGCAGTAGATCAAAGAGTTAATTCAATAAGAGTTATAAGTCAATTCCTTTGGCTGTAACTCTTAAGACCTGTCCCCTATGACTCCAGCCTCCAAAGAAGTATGCGCCATCACGCGATCAGTCAACTCTGACCCTGTCACTTCCATTGCCACGATTCTAACAAATCTGCAACACATGACTTGCTTGCCCTGCTTACTCCATCAACATGCTGTATCTTCTTTGGCCACGCCAAACGCCATTACTCACTCGGTGAAAACGCATATCTCTGCTGCTCGATCGCCAAAGCCCTGACATCCCTACATTGATAGATCGAAGGCCAGATGTCCAACGTGACCATCTAATTCTTCTACCTGAAGCCTGAAAACCATGAGGACTGATTAAGATCATTGATGTTAGGTAGAATGTCCAGTATGGGCTGGGGGGTCTCGTGACCTCAGAACCCCTGCAGATTTTGTTTTTTTCTGCCCTTCTGGCCATCAGACCTTACTTTATTCTTTCTTAATTTTATTTTTATATTTTTCTTTTTCATCTTGTAAAGCACTTTGAGCTACATCACTTGTATGAAAACGTGCTATAGAAATAAATGTTGTTGTCCATCACCCCAAACTCAGCCGTGCCATCTGCTCCTGCTCTGCAACCTCCAGGTGGTCAGCAGGGTGTTGATTGGTAAATACAGAGAATTGTCCGGTTACACCAACTCCCATGGCTCCACTCTCCCATCACAGGATTGTGAAACTCCTTACTACCTTACTACCTACCTAAACTATCCATCCCTCTCTTTACCCAGGCTCCCATTTTAACAGGTGTTGTGATGACGGCCTCCAGAGTGCTAATGAGGCAACTGACCGTCATGCATGTCCGCACTTGAGTTTTTGGCTGGCCAATTACCGACTAACACTAAGGAGTCACCTCACCACTCTGTCGCTCACGTCTACCCCACTCCTCGCCTGAGAGCACTTTTTATTTATTTCTTTACAGTGGTGTATTGCCATGGACCCACTTGTGGTTGTCCGAGGTAATAACAGGTTGATAACAATGATAAATGTTGGGGCACCAACCTGGCTTACACATGACACATCTACACTGCTGCCCAGGTGACGCTCAGGCCTGGTGCTTACACAAGACAAGTTTAGACTGTTGCCCGGGTAACGCTCAGGCCTGACCCTTACACAAGACACGCCTACACCGTTGCCTGAGTAACGCTCAGGCCAACACTCTTAGCACTTTTACTTAAAGCTCGAGTCTTACATGAGGCACATCTATTCCGTTGCCTGAGTGACACTCGGGACTAACGCTAAGGAGGTTAACTCTTTGAGGGCTGAATATTTTTTCCAAAAAGCACAGCTTTGCTGAAAAGCACATGGCTTCATACATAAATCAACATAAAACATCTGTTGCTGTGTGCTGTGGCTGCCAGTTTGCCATCTCTTGTGGCTCGAGCTGCTCCCGGGTGGCACGACAGCTGTCACAAATGCACAGCAGCAGGCCACCAGTCTGTTTTTGCATGGTTGGGTGGATGGAGAGGTCGCGGTCACAGTGCAACACAATCTGGTTTATACCTCCTGTCATTGCAGGTGAACATTGCCGTAGGTGCGTCAGCTACCAAAACGTGCTCAGCGCCACGACCCATCGGCTGACTCAAGTACCACACTTTCATTTTCAATCTCGATCTTCAGATCACATGCATCAAAATTGGAGTCCAACAAGTTAGCGTCAGATTCAGCGATAACATGCATAACGTCATCCGCGGAGCCCTGTGCGTTCACTTTGATCTCTTGCCAGATGTCGATACCGTTTTTGCCATTGTTTGCTCTTCACTACTCGCACAAACCAACAAAGCTAACTTTCCTTCTAACAAACAGAGTCGAGCTAAAATGTAATGGCAGGTTTTGTCATCGTTTACAGTTGATTACCACACTCAGCCCCTCCTGTTGACAAAAGTCGACATCCGCCCCGAAAGAATTAAACAACACCGTTTTTATTGCATGCCACAGAGTTCTGTCTTGCAAAAAAAGTAATGGAGGTGATCAGGAAAATAAATGTCAAAATTAGGCCAAAAAACTGTAACCAATAGTCAACCATTTCATTTGTCAAAATCTAAACAGCAACCCAAAATTGTAGCCTTAAACACAAAAATTTAAATTTAGGAAACTGTGAGCTTTAAAGAGCATCATTTAACAAGCATACATATGGGTTTTTTCTTTCTTCATCCACAAACATGAATGACGACGAACCCGAAGCGGGAACATTTAATATTTCACGCTGGTGACTTCCAAGACTGTGCTTCTTAGAAACCACAGGTTGCATCATGGCAATGGCATCTCAAAATGGTGACATTCTGAATCATAAGATGGTGACAGAAAATAATAATAATACATTTTATTTATACAAGGCGCCTTTCAGGGAACTCAAGGACACCGAACAAACAATAAATAAATAAATAAATAATTAAATAAAAGACACAATTATAAAAAACTTAAAACATCAGAAAATCTAGAAATTAAAACCAAACAAAACCATTATAATCAGGAGGAAAAAGAAAAAGCCATTTTAAACAGATGTGTTTTAAGTTTACATTTGAAGGATGAATATGATTTGATATTTCGGAGATACGCTGGCAACGAATTCCAGAGCTTGGGAGCAGAACGGCTGAAAGCTCTGCTCCCTATGGTGGTTAGACGGGCGGGAGGGACAGTCAGATGGGTGGAGGAAGAGGATCTAAGGTTACGGGATGGAATGGCAACATGAAGAAGGTCAAACAGATATGGAGGGGCGAGGTTATGGATGGCCTTAAATGTTAATAGTAGAATCTTAAAATCAATACGAAACTTAATCGGGAGCCAATGAAGCTGCTGCAAGACCGGAGTAATATGGTGAATAGATGGGATTTGAGTGATGATACGTGCTGCAGAATTCTGGACTAACTGAAGCTTATGAAGAGATTTATTAGGGAGACCAAAGAGGAGTGAACTGCAGTAGTCCAGCCGAGAAGTGACAAGACTATGAACAAGAATGGCAGTAGTATGAGGAGTGAGGGAGGGGCGAATGCGATTAATATTACGTAGGTGGAAGTAAGCAGACCGGGTGATGTTATTAATGTGACATTGGAAAGATAGAGTACTGTCGAGGATGACACCCAGACTCTTGACCTGAGATGATGGGAAAACAACAGAGTTATCAATAATAAGAGAAAGATTATTGGTTTTGGATAATGATGATTTTGAACCAATGAGGAGAACCTCGGTTTTGTCACTGTTTAATTTAAGAAAATTCGAAGAAAACCAGGATTTAATTTCAGCAATGCAGTCAATAAGCGAGGGTGGTGGAAAAGAGGAGGTGGGATTACCAGCAAGGTAGAGCTGGGTGTCATCAGCATAACAGTGAAAATTAATGTTATATTTGCGAAAAATATTGCCAAGGGGAAGAAGGTAAATAATAAAAAGAAGAGGCCCCAGGACAGAGCCCTGGGGCACACCAGAAGTAACAGCAGTGGGTTGGGATGTGAAGGTTTTAAGCTGTATGAACTGAAAAGGCACTAAACATTTTCCACTAGCTTAAAACAGATTCTTAGCAGAAAATGAATGCAACCGTCCAAAAGATCTGCTATGGATATTTCAATGTGTTTGTGGATTACTTCTTCTTCTTCTTTCGGCTGCTCCCATTAGGGGTTGCCACAGCGGATCATCTTCTTCCATATCATCCTGTCTTCTGCATCTTGTTCTGTTACACCCATCACCTGCATGTCCTCTCTCACCACATCCATAAACCTTCTCTTAGGCCTTCCTCTTTTCCTCTTCCCTGGCAGCTCTATCCTTAGCATCCTTCTCCCAATATACCCAGCATGTCTCCTCTGCACATGTCCAAACCAACGCAATGTCACCTCTCTGACTTTGTCTCCCAACTGTCCAACTTGAGCTAACCCTCTAATGTCTTCATGTCTAAATTTATTTTAAAATTTTTAAAATAAATCTAAAATTTCAAAATTATCTTTATTTGTGAAAAAAGATAACTATCTACTGTGATACAAAGTGAGGGGCAGAGTCTCAAAAATAGTGGCGGTGCCAGTCAGGGCACCACATTTAAATAGAACATTAGAACTCTCTAGATGAGAACAGGCCATTCAGCCTAACAAAGCTCGCCAGTCCCACTTAATTCTTGTAAAATAACATTAAGCTGAGTTTTGAAAATCCCTCAAGTCCTGCTGTCTACCACACTACTTGGTCACTTATTCCAAGTGTCTGTGGTTCTCTGTGTGAAGAAGAACTTCCTAACGTTTACACAAAATTTACCCTTAACAAGTTTCCAACAGTGTTCCCGTGTTCTTGTTGAACTCATTTTAAAATAACAGCCTCGATCCACTGGATTAATACCCTCACTTCAGTCAGGTCTCCTCTTAATCTTCTTTAACTTAAACTATAAAGGCTCAGCTCTTTTAATCTTTCCTCATCATTAATCCCCTGTATCCCTGGAATCAGCCTACTTGCTCTTCTCTGGACCTTTTTCTAGTGCTGCTATGTCCTTTTTGCAGCCTGGAAACCAAAACTGCACCCAGTACTCCAGATGAGGCCTGAACACACATTTCCGATGGACATTAATCTAAATGACATTCCCTACGACTGTTTTGTGTTCTTGGCAGTGGAGATTTTGTGTTTTCATGTGGATGAGATTTTTTTAAAAACGAGGAAAGTTTTCAAAAGTACAAAAGAAGGCCTAAGCGTCTCATGTTTAAAAAAAATAGAACATACAGCAAATAGATCTGAAACAAATCAAAAGGACTACAAAATTATGACAGTGATGTCCAGTTTAAAATAGCAAACTGCAGCAAAGGATGTCCATGTTTCTTCAAAGTTAGGGCTGTGGATGTTTTGTTTTGTGCTTTGACTTTGATTCTTGCTCTCCTTTTTTCTTTTCTTTTGGTTTTGTTGTTTCTTGTCTTCTCCTGGTTTTCTGACCTTTTTTCTGCTTCTTTGAATTATTTCTCAGTTCCCCGTCTTGTTTCTCCTTTCTTTTCTTGTATGAGACACTTGCGTGCTTTTGGGCAAATCATAACACATTTGTTGTTAAACTTTTAATGTCCCTTATAGACCTTTCCAGGCAGGCGTAAGGAGACATGTGTTCAGACTTTGGTAAGGTTTAGTATGTGCGATAAACAGGTTTATAGCACTGCACAAAAGAAGGAAGGCGTAGGTTTGCAGAAGGAACTATCTGGTTTGCTCATCAATGCCAGTATTTTAAGTTCAGTGGACCATCACCTTAGGATTACACCTACAGTGCTGCTAATCTTAAAAGAACACAAGTTTCTTATTGTATGTATGCATACAAAATAGGCAAGCAGATGTACAATATAGTCATCATGAACTAATTTGGGCTAATCTGGCTACTTTATAAGAGCCCATTGTGATGCACGTGTGGCACCAAAATGCTGAGAGTCCAAGCAGCACCGCCGTACATTCGGAAGTAATAAGCCATAATGAAAAGGCTGCTTGTGAATTTACAAGTCACAGACAGTTAAAGATAAAAATTAACAAAAAGAGCTTTTGTCTCTCCACAATGAGACCTTAGCCTGCGCTCAGTGAAGAGCACTATCATGAAAATAAACTGAATTGAATTGAATTTCTGGTTGGGATGCCTCTTCAGTAAAGTGTCATTCTTCTTCTTCTAGGACTCCTTCTTATACTTTAAAAATAAGATTAGTGGGTACCTTTCAAATGTTTAGCCTGACACAAATGGACAATGAAGGTTTTGCTTCGGCTGTATCTTATTAATTTTGGTCTGCTGCTCACAAAAATCACCTT
Organism: Erpetoichthys calabaricus; assembly: GCF_900747795.2. Classification (NCBI taxonomy): domain Eukaryota; kingdom Metazoa; phylum Chordata; class Cladistia; order Polypteriformes; family Polypteridae; genus Erpetoichthys; species Erpetoichthys calabaricus. The sequence continues at coordinate 25,856,578 of NC_041396.2, read as the reverse complement.
TAAAATTTCCTACTATGTACCTTTCTGTTACAGTCACTTATTTTTGTGATTTCTTCTCTTATTATAAATATGCTTTTAAGTACCATAGAGGACAGACAGGCATGCCAGCTGGACAATGAAACAATTTCTTGCCTAATAGGAGGCCTATAAAGTATGGACCAAAGGAAGCCCGGGGCCCAGGAGCAGTTCCATTCCCAATACAACAGGTGGCAGTGGTCATCCCAAAGTATCCCAGTTTGGACACATGGAAATTGGAGTCCAGAAGTTCAGTCCTGTTGTGGCCCCTTGGCACTGTTAGAGAGCGTTGCTAGGAGGAACCTCCCTGGTTTCCATATGTACCCCAGAAGTGCTTCCAAGAGGGCACACTGTAGCACTGGAAGCTTTCCCGAGTCCACTCTAAAAGAAGCCCACTGGTTAACTGGATGAGTCAGAGTCAGGAGGCAATAGGTGACACTTAACAAGAGGAGCGGAAGGAGAGAAATAAGATACACCTGTTTATATTGCGGTTTAGTTGCTTTTGCACGTGCGATGATTTATTTGTGCAAATAAAATCCATTATTTAAACCCTATTTAAACAACTCTCTGAATGTTCATGAGTGGCTCAGCCGGAGCTCGGATTTACTGAAATCCCAATCAAACAGACTTAAAAATAGCTGCCATCGATGGTCTCCATCTGACCTAACAGAACATGAGAGGATCTGCAGAGAAGAATGGCAGAAAATCACAGAACCCAGGTGGGTGAAGCTTGTTGTGGCATAACGAAGAAGACTTCAATATGAGATTTCACTTTTTCATTTTTAATCTTCTTCTTTTGGCTGCTCCCGTTAGGGGTCGCCACAGCAGATCATCTTCTTCCATATCTTTTTGTCCCCTCCATCTTACTCTGTTACACCCATCACCTGCATGTCCTCTCTCACCACATCCATAAATCTTCTCTTAGGCCTTCCTCTTTTCCTCTTACCTGGCAGCTCTATCCTTAGCACCCTTCTCCCAATATACCCAGCATCTCTCCTCTGCACCTATCCAAACCAACACAGGCTCGCCTCTCTAACTTGTCTCCCAACCGTACAACCTGTGCTGACCCTCTAATGTCTTCATTTCTAATGCTGTCCATCCTCGTAATACCCAATGCAAATCTTAGCATCTTTAACTCTGCCACCTCCAGCTCTGTCTCCTGCTTTCTGGTCAGTGCCACCGTCTCCAACCCATGCTGGTCTCACTACCGTCCTGTAGACCTTGCCTTTCACTCTTGCTGATACCCGTGTCACAAATTACTCCTGTCACTCTTCTCCACCCATTCCACCCTGCCTGCACTTTCTTTTTCAAGTCTCTTCCACAATCCCCATTACTCTGTACTGTTGATTCCAAGTATTTAAACTCATCCACCTTCACCAAGTCTACTCCCTGCATCCTCACCATTCCACTGACCTCCCTCTCATTCACACACATGTATTCTGTCTTGTTCCTACTGACCTTCATTCCTCTCCTCTCTAGAGCATATCTCCACCTCTCCAGGGTCTCCTCAACCTGCTCCCTACTATCGCTACAGGTCACAATATCATCAGCAAACATCATAGTCCACAGGGATTCCTGTCTAATCTCGCCTGTCAACCTGTCCATCACCATTGCAAATAAGAAAGGGCTCAGAGCCGATCCCTGATGTAATCCCACCTCCACTTTGAATGCATCCGTCACTCCTACCGCAGACCTCACCACTGTCATACTTCCCTCGTACATATCTTGTACAACTCTTATGTACTTCTCTGCCACTCCTGACTTCCTCATACAATACCACAGCTCCTCTTGAAGCACCCTGTCATATGCTTTCTCCAGGTCCACAAAGACGCAATGCAGCTCCTTCTGGCCTTCTCTCTAAACTTCTCTATCAACACCCTCAGAGTAAACATCTGTGGTGCTCTTTCTTGGTATGAAACCATACTGCTGCTCACTGATCAAAACCTCACTTCTTAACCGAGTGTCCACTACTCTTTCCCGTAATTTCATACTGTGGCTCATCAATTGTATCCCCCTGTAGTTATTACAGCTCTGCACATCCCCCTTATTCTTAAATATCAACACCAGTACACTTCTTCTCCACTCCTCAGGCATCCTCTCACTTTCCAAGATTCCATTAAACAATCTGGTTAAAAACTCCACTGCCATCTCTCCTAAACACCTCCATGTTTTCACCTTCTTCATTCCTCTCCTTGACATCATACCTACCCATCACCTCCTCGTCGCCTCTGTTCCCTTCACCCACATGTCCATTGAAACCCACTCCAATCACCACTTTCTGCCCCTTGGGTACACTGTTCATCACTTCATCCAATTCACTCCAAAAATCTTCTTTCTCATCTATCGCACACCCAACTTTTTCATCTTTAATACATTTGCCAAAATATCTAAAATCCTTCTTTCGTTTTGTCATTCTGCAGTATGACGTGTTACTTGATGTGGGGAAAAACATAATTTAAATGGTTTTAGTATAAGGCTGCAACATAAACTATGAAAAAATTGAAGGGGTCTGAATACCTTCTGAATCCATTGTAAGTCAATAATAGCTAAAGTAGTTATTATCTTCTTCATTTTTATTAAAATTGGCCAGAATTTAAATGTCTAACACTTCCATTCTTTGAGAACTAAATCTGACGCCAACAATTGAATACTTTCTAGTGAACTACGTTGGATTTGTGTGTCTAAGTAAATGTGATAACCTTCATTTTTCTGCAATCTTGCAATCCAAAAATTGGATGAACCGAAAAAAAATCCCAGAATAAGTAACTGCCTTGAAGAGAGAGGCGCAAGAGCACATAGTTCACAGCCCACAGTGTAAACCCTTTGAATTAAATATTTGCACAAATGTTAATATGAAGCTTGCCAGCAGTGTGCTGCTTTACACTTTGTATGGAATCGACTTCATAGGGTTACGAGGGCACAGAAGCAGTGGAAATTAATCTCTTTTAATCTTAAAAAAGTAAGTGATTTGCCTAAAGTCTCAAGCCCACCATTGACATCGAGAAGTAAACAACAGCTGCTGTCACATAAACGGTGGGCTGAAATCGCTTGCTGGCAATGAATAAACACACTTACTGTACACCCAAAGAGCCCACTAAAAAAAACACACACACACGCACACGTCTCTAGCTGGGGCTTCCTTCCACTTTTTCTTGGAGCTCGGCCACGTAAAAGAGAGGCCTGATGTCCACCCCCTCGCTCAACTTCCTAGCCTGATGATGAATCCTTGAAAAAGTTAAAAACTTCCTTCATCCCTGATATCGATTCTCTCCGTTTTTGTGTGAATATCCAAGTTGCGTAACACATTTGTTCCATTTTACTGAATATTGCAAACTCGTGAAGCTCACATCTCCTCGCCACCAAGTCACAAATGTGCATAGTTTGAAGGACTGTAATACTTTATCTGCCTCTGTGGCATTGCCCTCCATAGAAAGTACTCTGTTATCATTTATTCATTGGATCTAGAAGATGGTAGACCAACTACACTGAAAAAAGTATAACATTGATGTTGTTCATTCAACGTAAATTTTCTCTTTCAAGCAACTTAAGATTAGTCATTTAGTGTTGTAGCTTGAAATATTTGGTTTCAGATCTCAATCAAAGTAAAAAAAATTGTTTCTACCAAAGTAAGTTATGGTGGAGGGAATAAACGTAGAAATCCTATTTCAGTTAACTTAATATTTTAGTTTGTTTGTGTGCTGTGTTTGAGGGGCTGTTTGTATATTCTTCCGGTCGAACTTTCCAACTGCCAAAAAAGAACAACTTAAAAAATAGATTTAGTATAAAACAAGTGAATTGCACCCAATCACTCTAAATGATTTGCATCAACTTAAAAATTATGGGATCAATAAGCTAAAAAGAATTATATTGGTTCAGATTGAAAATATTAAGTGTGAATCATCACATTTTTTTTTCAGTGTACAAACAGAACAGGCTGTAGGAATATGTAACTTGTGAGGATGCGGAGAGCAAGTGGGCTATAATAGTCCTAGGGCAGTACAGAGTAACGATTTCCATATATTGGGCTGTTAGATACATTTGCCCTTCATATGTAAGTATGAATAATCAACATTATCATCACCATCTCACAGAAGGCCAATCATTATAAAATATGTAAAAATTCCAATCTCCTCATCAACACAAGTTATATTTTCCTGTAACCTCCATTATGACACTACTACTTGAGGTTCTCTCCTCTTCTAGTTCTAATGAGAAAATGCTAACTGAATATGTTCTGTTGTGGATAGCCAATCAGAGGCAATGAAGGTATTGGGGAGACCCATGTCCTTTGGTTTATTATGCAGTTGAGAGAACTAACACTAACATACAGTGAGGTGCTTCATCAGTTGTTGCAGGGAGCTCACACCGAAAGGGAGCATATCCATGGAAGGTGATTGTTCTTGCATCCCTGTTTGCCTGTCCATCTCTCTTTCTCTTCCTCTTGAACTTCCTGGATCATTTAGGATGCTCCATATATGAGGTGTGTAGTGTACTGACTACATGAAATGGCAGCAGTCTGCAAAGAGAATGGAATCAGTAGATGGGAGTTGGTGATATAAGCTAGCGAAGGTCGAAACCAGGAGATGGAGAGTAAAAAGAAATAAGATTAGAATGAGGAACTAAAATCTTAGTTAATGAGCAAAGTAATAGAATCAATAACAAGGAACACACTTCATAAACTGAAGGACAGAATCAAAACATGGAAACGTGTCATAGTCAGAAATCATACAGAAATTTCAAGAAAATCAAGCTAGAGTTTTAAGTTAGATCCAGAAATGTGGACGACAAGGACATGCACAACACTGACTGTGCTGGTGATTCCGTGCGTTGCACACTTCTAGTTGACCTTGTGCTGCGTTCCCTGCAATATCAGACAGACAGGCAAATATGAGTTTCCACGTCAGAAATTACACATGAGTGATCTGCAGACTTGGAGCTACAAGCTGGACAATTCTGAGAAAATACAGATACCCGAATTCTCTGAGATGTAGCGTAATGTTGACATTTTAACTTTAGTCAATTGTATGAAATGAAAAAATATAACTTGGTCTGCTGAAAATGGATTTAAATTGTCAAATTAAATTTGCCATGAAGTTATACACAATAAGTTTAATTAGCTCTTTCCACAAAAAAAAAAAAATACAGTTTATATTTAAAAGTTGAAACACCCTGCATTGCCTTGGAGGAAAAAACTTTTTTTTTTTTAAAAATTGTTTGAGAAAAATATAATTTAAAAAAACACAACTTGACAGATTAATTTTTATTTTGTGGTGTAGTAAGAAGTTTTTACATGCAGAATTTTTGAGGACGAAAAAAAAGCATCAGTTAAATTAATATTATTATTAGGTTGATTTAATTCTATTACCACTACAACACTGATACAATAAGAATAACACAAGATGAAAATATAGTTAACAAAAACAAATAATATTACGGATTTTTCAACATAAAACTGTCGGTTGATTTTACAGAGCACACCAGAAACGTTCCGAGCGTCAACTGGATGATAAAATAAATACAAGACTGCAAGATTTTAACAAAAACAAAAATTAAACAACAAACAAATAATAACACTACAGATTTTTATGATAAAACTGTCGGTTGTGTTTATGGAGCACACCAGAAACGTTCCAAGAGTCAACTGGATGATAAAAAATTTAATTAAATAAAACACAACTTCACAGACTAATTTTTGTTTTGAGGTGTAGCAATAAGTTTTTACATACAGAATTTTTGACAACGAAAAAAAAAATCAATTAAATTAATATTATTATTTGGTTGATTTAATTCTATTACCTCTACATCACTGTTACAATAAAAATAATGCAAGATGAAAATATAGTTAACTGGAATAAATATTAAACGACAAACAAATAATACTACGGATTTTTCATGATAAAACTGTCGGTTGCATTTACGGAGCACAACAGAAACGTTTCGAGAGTCAACTCAACTGGATGATAACATACATACAAGACCACAAGATTGTTGCAGTCTGCTTTATATATAAGATACCAACTGCCAAATCAACGTTGGCTTCACATTTCTCCAAATATTTCAACCAGAAACGCATGGAAAGTGAAACATGTGAAGCATCACAAGTGGTAGCTCCGAATGGTCCGATAACACATGAATGCACCATTACCTAAAAACAAGCACAGCGACCATGAACAGAAAGGTCACAAAATGGTGGTGTCTTTATAGAAAACAAAATGGCATCACAGGATAACCCGCTTCATTTTTAACATTGTGAAAAGCAATCAAAATGTTGTTTCAATTATTTTTATAGGCTTCTAAACTGTTTAGAAATTTATATTAAATTAAAAACAAAATGCAGATCATGCCACAGAGCCCACCAAGGTCAGATGTTCCACTGACGAGAGAACAACC